>NW_005843362.1:184268-187062 GCF_000455745.1 Alligator sinensis | reverse complement strand
TAGCTTTTATGGTCTCCGAGAGCTGCCTCACAGCTGCTTCTCCCACAGCTCTGCCAGAGGGCCCCCCAGCGGCCAGGGCTACAGGGCCAGGGACCCAGGTCTGCAGCCTCGTGCCCCCCACAGCAGCGCTCAAGTCCCAGCTGCCGCCTGCGAGAGGTGGCGGCTGCTGCAGGCAAGTGGAGCGCGGAGACTGGCTCCTGCACATGGCGGGAGCAGAGCCCGTTGTGGGGCGCGGGCACGGGCACGGGCGTGGGCTGCCCACTGCAGGCTCGGCTGGGGGGTGCTGGCTCCCCGCCACTGCGTGCACTCCTGGGGGCAGGGGGCACAAGGGAGACCCATGCCCCCAGATCTGTGCATGGCACAGGGGTGGTGCAGGCTGCAGGCTCGGGCTGCCCACCCTGCTGCCCTTCCCCGGGGCCTCCATGGCCCAGCGGGCAGGACCTGGTGCATCAGGGCAGGGCAGCTCCTTGCCACTGTGAGCCCTGTACTGCCCTGGTGACGTGCCCCCTGCCTGCTCCACAGCAGCAAGGGGCACTACCCTGCCCTGTTGCCCCCGCTTCTGCAGGGTGGGCATGGGGCGCTTCGCCAGGGCACGGCAGGGCTTGCAGCGGCTCTCCTCTGCCTGCAGAGATCCCACCTGCCCGCGGGAGATCAGCAGAGTGGGCAGCCCGCACCCACCCCTGCCCCACACATAGATCTGGGGGCATGGGTCCCCCCAGCCCACCCAGGCGTGCGCACAGCAGTGGGGAACCAGCCCCAACCATGAGCCACCCACAGGAGGGGCCTGAGGCTGCATACTGTGGCCCCGGGCCCCAAGCCCCATGCACTGCCCACCTGGGCAGCAGCCCCAGCCCTGCCCAACTCCCTCCCTATGGGGGCCCCAATCGCTGCCCCCCCAGACTCACATGGGGGAGCTGCTCTCCAGGCTGCCTGGGGCCGTGTGCATGTACATGCCCATGGCTCTCCCATCCCGAGTGCCCTCCTCCTGCTCCCCCAGCCCCTTGCGGGCTGGAACTCTGCCCGCCTGCAGAAAGCTCTTTGCAAAACTCAAATCCGCATGTTTTTCTGTTAAAATGAAAGAGCCATGGGTTTTTTCAGGTAAAAGGGAAAATCTGGGGGGGGGGTTTCCATGGGAAATGGAAAACATAGATCCCTGCTCATAAATATGAATTTTCACTTGAGTTGACGGTTTGTTATTGTTCCAGGATGTGTCTTGCAAAGACCAAAGTTCCTGACTGCTTTGTGGATCCTACCAGCGAGCTCAGCATCAAGCTCTACGCTGCTGGTAGCAGCAGAGCCAAAGTACAAAACCTGGTCAGCAACATGCAGACGAGTGCCATCTAGGCCAGCTGCTGCTGCTGCTGCTGGTGCTAGTGGTGGTGCTGGTGGTGGTGGCAGCAGGGGCTGTGTGCAATGAGGGGGACAGCTGCTGAGACAGTGGCAGGTGCACAGGATGACCAATGGGAGTCCGTGGACCATGTTTTCCCCACGGTTTTAGGAGATCCTGAAGCGCTTTCGAGAAATGCAAGCTGAGCGACGCTACCCTAGCGACTCTGGTGAACCACTGCAAGATACAGGAGGTGGTAAGGGCAAGGAACACCAAATTGCCCATAGACTTACTACCTAGGACAGCTGCCAGGCCATGTGGGAGCAAATCTTCCACGAGGACTTGCAGGAGGAGCCCAGAGACCTGAACCGGCAGCAGCCCCCCGGGCCTGGAGAAACAGCACAGGGCAGAGAGGTCCGTCCAACTGTCCAACACAGACCTGCCACTGACAAGCAGAAACAATCGACCGTGACTTCTAGGACTGCCCGTACACCAGAGAGGTGTGGAAGGAAGTCTGTGTGCTCCTCCTGGTGGTGACAGGGCTCAGAGACCTGACCAGGGAAGTGGTTCTCTATGGGCCCCTGAGCAGACCCCCCCCCCCACTATACACACATGCACACCCCCCATGCACAACGCCCCCCACATACCCCCAGCCACCCTCCCCCTCCACACACATCTCCCCAGGCAGCCACCCAAGCCCCATATACCCAACAACCCCCCACATATCCCATACCCACCCACACACACAGCTCCCCACAAACCCCCCATACCCATGCAGCCTGCCACACACATTTACCCACACCTCCCGCACCCCCTAACAAACCCCATACCCCTCCCATAACATACAAGACGAAGACTTCATTATGCGCTATGATGCAATCACCTCCATGTGCACTACATAAATGCGCACGAATCAGGACAAAAATATTTTTTGAAATAAAATTAAAATATGTTATTGGGGATGTTTGATTTTTAGTTGGTTTTTTTTTTCCGGTTCCAAGATAGTGAACCCCCTTCCCAAAAGGAGCACTTCTAGGGGTAAGGGGAGGGACATCTGATGGCAAAGTTTGGGGCGGGACTTTCAGTCTCGAGATGGCGACCAGGGGGCGGGGCCACCCTTGTGGCCCTCAAACGCACACCAAAACTCATTAAGCGGCCCTCCAGCCAAAATAATTGCCCACTGAGATCTAGGGTGACATTTGGGACTGGCTCTGAAGAGCCTTGCTGCATGACAAGTCTTCTTCAAGCTAACTGCTAGCCCCAACATCTTGCATGGGTCAGAGACCTTGGTAGGAGAAGTTGTAGGGCATCAACACTGTGAGCCCTAAGGGCTGCATCCTCTGCAAACAGGCCCCTCATGATCATCTCCTTCACTTTGTCTTAGCTCTGAACTTGGCAATGATAAACAGTCCTCCATCATGTCTAGTGCTGAGACAGACGCCCTCTCGAGCATCAGGAAACACGTGT
>NW_005843362.1:183302-184258 GCF_000455745.1 Alligator sinensis | reverse complement strand
AGGAATGAGAAGTAAATGTTAAACAATATGGGAGCCCGAGTGCAGCCCCGCTTCACTATCCTGCACCGTGGAAAGAGAAGACCTACCGCAGGGGACTGACGTGGCTACACAAGACATCCGTAGCTGCCTCAGCTTCAAGGGAGATGTGCACAGTCAGAGGAGGGACCGGTCAGTCCCTGACGAGCTGCCCAGGAAGAACAGGAAGGTGCAGGGGCAGAACCAGGAGAGCAAAGGGGAAGGGAGGCAAGCAGACGAGAGCGCAGGGAAACCGCGGGCCGGCTCACCAGCGAGGGGAGCTGTCAGTGGCAGAGGCACAGGAGCCGCTCCGCGAGGACATTGCCCCTGACTTCCCAGACTAAAGACCGTGAGCAGAGAGCCAGCACAGTGACGCTGGCAGAGAAGGGGAAGGGCCGCGCTCGCAGTACAGAAAGAGCGCAGCACCTGGGATCACGTGGGGGGAACAGAGGATGGCTGGGTCTGGGGAAAGTCACCCCAGAGGAAGACACCTTCGAGCCAGCGCACTAGTCACAAAGGTGTGAGTGACCCGTGAGGTCCCAGAGGACTGAAGAAGAGGAAGCTCCATCCTTGACGGTTTTGAAGACCCAGCTCGACAAAGCCCTGGCTGGGATGATGTAGTTGGGGCTGGTCCTGCTTTGAGCAGGGAGTTGGGTTAGATGTGGCCTCCTGAGGTCTCTTCCACCCTCATCATCTGTGGCTGTGCTTGAGAAGAGGCTGGACAGCCACGGGTCAGGGATGACGGAGGAGGAGCAGCACCAGGAGTCCACCGGGAAGCCCAGGAGCCCCCACACCTGCATCGCTTGGAGACCCGGGAAGAGCTCTGCAGCGCAGGGCAGGGGGAGCTCGGAGAGGATGGTGCTGAGCCGCAGCAGAACCGGGCACAGCTCCACCACCGCCTTGCTCGTGACACAGGACGGACGAGCTACGGGCCCTTGGCA
>NW_005843362.1:179993-183287 GCF_000455745.1 Alligator sinensis | reverse complement strand
GCGGCTGCCAAGGGCAAAGCTGCATTGGCTGAGGGCAGAGCGGAGGGCGCTGGGCTTTGCTGGTCACCGCGTGGGACTGTTACAGCTGTGACGGTTTCTTCACCTCCCCGAGAGGCGCTGGGTGCTGGCTGCAGCCCAGGATGGGGATGGGGACGGGGACTGGGACTGGGCTGGGCCAAGGCTCCTGCTGGGGCATGCTCTCGGAGGCTCCCGGCTGGGGATCTTGCCCCTCGGCTCAGGGCCAGACCGCGCAGTCGCAGGAACATCGTCCCATGACCGTGGGGGTCTCGTCTCGCTCTCTACAGGCGCGAGGGCCCAAGGAGGGCACGGTCCTCTTCCCGGGGTCTCTCGGGGGATCCTTGAAGTGCGAAGTCCAAGGGCAGTCAACGCAGTCTGGCACAAACGCAGACTGGGGACTGGGCAGGCAGCAGCAGTGCGGGCAAGGACCAGGGGGCTATTGGGGACGGGGAAGTGGGTAGGAGCCCCCAGGGTGCGGGGCATGCAGGGTAGGCCCACGGCCTGGGGGTGGGCAGGTTCTGGGGAGGTTCCCAGTGCAAGGACCCAGAAATCCCAGGCCCTGACAGGGCTCCGTCTTCGCTGCGGCAGAGACCCACCAAAATGACCTGCCCCCGGACACCACAGCCCGGTGGGAACGGGACCTCCCTGGGGTGCAGGAGGGGTCCCAGGGACACGGCTCCCAAACCCCAGACCAGCCCACCGGGGGCCCCACGCCAAGGCGGGGGAGGGGGTCCCATCCACAGCTGCCATCGCTGGCCCCTCTGCCGCGCCGGGCCCCCACCCGGGCCTGTGTGGGTCCTGTGGGCAGGGCCATGCCCCACACGGCTCAGCCCCCTGTCCGTCCCCAAGAAGCCTGGACACGAGGCACCGCTTGTCCCGCACTTTATTGTCGCTGCTTGCGCGGCCCCAGGAGCCCGGCAGTCCCGCTAGTCCCGGTAGCAGCCGTGGATCGTGTCCTCATGGGCGCTCAGCACCACCCATCGCTTCAGCTTGGCCGTGGGACCTGCGGCCGAGCAGAGGGACAGCGTCAGGGCCGGGCCCCGTCCGCCTTGCCCTGTCCGCACTCCTCTCCACATTGGCCCAGGCCATCCGCACCCGGCACCTCGGGGGGAGGGGAAACCCCCTCACACGTGGAGCAGCAAGAGGGGAAAATGCCCTCCCTGCCCGGTGTTTTGCCCACCCCTGGCCTGGAGCATCCTCGCCCAGTGCCCGCGCAGCCGCTGCCTGACGCTCCAGCGCCGGAGAGCGCGCAGCGCCGCTGGGCTCGTCCCTGCCGCCCGCTCTACCTGCTTCTACAGACAACGAGGGTGGAAGGGAGCTCAGGATGTCACGTCTAGTCCAGCCCCTGCTCACACCAGGACCAGCCCCAACTACGGCATCCCAGCCAGGGCTGCAAAACCTGCAAGGATGGAGCCCCCTCCACCTCTCTGGTGAGCCTCTTCCAGTGTTTCACCGCCCTCCTCGTGAGAGTTTTTCCTAATTTCTAACCTCAACCTCCCTTGCTGCAGCCTGAGCCCATTGCTCCTAGTCCTGTCATTTCCCCCACTGGGAACAGCCCAACTCCATCCTCTTTGCAAACCCCCTGCAGAGAGATGAAGGCTGCTGTCAAATCCCCCTCGGTCTTCCCTTCTCTAGAGCCTTCCTGCAAGCTGCCCATCACAGCTCTGGTGAACTACAAACCCCACGGGCTGGCGAGACACGCGGAGAAGGGAGCGCGGAGCCCCCAGCCCGTCGCGCACAGGCTGCCTCGCTGCGCCATCGCAACCCCTCGCGGCCCCTCCGCACCGGTCTGCCTTCGCCCCTCGGTCTGTCTGACTCACGGGCGCCGCAGCCACATGCAGGCAAACAGCGGTTCGTTTCATGGTCATCCCTGCTCCTGGACTCTCAGTCTTGATCCCCGCTGCCCTACAAGTGCCACGTGTCTCTGCCCCCCCAGTGCCGAGCCCCCTTGCTAGGCCTGATGAACGCTTCGTGCTCTGGGCGGTGGGGGCACAGCACGGGACGAGGGACGAGGTGAGGGGAGAGGGAAGAAGAGGGGGAGCTGCCTGTGCCTGTCTTCTCCAGCCACGACCCTCCGGGTTTAAGCCCAGCACGGGCACGGGCACCGGCACCGGCACCGGCACCGGCACCAGCACCGGCACAGCCCAGCCACTGCCTAGCAGGAGCGGAAAACTCCTGCCTGGCCCCACGCAGCCACCAGCAACACCCAGCAAGAACCAGCAAGGCCTGGTGTAGGGGGCTGCTGGGCCTTCCCCAGGCCAGCCCCAAGGGATCGGGGTGGGGCCCAGGCCAGCTCTTGCACGCCGCCTGCACTGTGTGAGGGCAGGATCACTGCGGGGGGCAGGCAGATCCCAGGGGCTGCAGGGAGGCTCCCAGGGCCCTGGAGCGGCTGGAGGCTGGGGCGGCAAGAGTCAGAGCCAGTGCGGGAGGCAGCCATGTCCCCCCGGCCTGGCCTGAGCTCGACCAGCCTGGACAAACCCTGTGTCCCCACCCCGGCGTCAGCCCCACCCCTGCCCCAGACATGGGCCACGGGGCTGTGTCCTGTTGCTGCCAAGGGACATGGACGGCCCTGAGACCCCAGGCCCAAGCCATGCCCCTCCTCCTGGCTGCACCCCTCCACGCCAGGATCCAGCCCTCGCCCCCAGTCCCTCTCAGGCTCCTGCTCCGGTCCCAGGAGCCTGGTGCCCAGCACTCACCCAGCTCCCCACCGGCGATGGAGAAGTCCCTGGGCAGCAGGGCCCACTTCTGCACACGATGGGCGCGGGACGGGGCGCGCTGGTTCACCCGCTCCACGCCCTGCTGGATGGCCTGGTACACGGCCGGGTCCCGCATGCTCAGCACCTCCGATACCCGCGTGGCTTGGCTGCCCAACCAGCCCCTGGCAAAACCGCACGGCCTCGGGGCTCAGCTCGTCCAGGGGCGCCCCCGACTCCGGATCCACCTGGCACTGGGGGAGGGGGAACCCGTCACACGAGGGCAGGTGGGCAGCCGGTGCGGGGAGCAGGAACATGGGCGCAGAGCGCAGGTATCTTGGAGTCCACGCCACAGTACGCCCACGGCCCTCCCTGCGGGACCCATCCTGCCGGGACGCTGGGGGCAGGCAGGGCCCGGAGGTGTCCCCACCTTCAGAGTGAGCAGCATGGACAGGAACTTCCTGCCGTCGCCGACCAGCATCGCGTTGCTGACGATCGGCACCTCCCTCTTCACTGCGTCCTCGATGGGCACCGGGGCGATGTTCTTCCCGCCCGCCGTGATCACCAGCTCTGCAACCGGCGC
>NW_005843362.1:174562-178925 GCF_000455745.1 Alligator sinensis | reverse complement strand
CGGCGCGGCGCTGCCGCCCCAGCTCCTCCCGCATCTTCCTAAACACCAGGCGCTCGGCCAGGGCGAAGCCCCAGGGCAACGAGCCGTCCCTGTGGGGTGGAGGAGAATTAGGAGGGCTGAAGCTGGGGAGGTCTGTGGGGCTGGCCAAGGCTGCTCATTCAGGCTATGAATTTCAGGGGCACTTTGCTGAGCTGCAGAGCTGTCATGGGCTGCGGCCTGGCACCGCCTGCACTGGACATGCTCTGCCCCAAGTGCCCCCAACCCCTTGCAAAGCAGGGACCCTGCTGGGCATGGCCACAGTCCCAGCACCGCCTCCCAGCCAGGTCCCTCCCGTTCTCTCTGCACATCTGGCTTTTCTGCCCCCGGGGCAGCGCCTGCACAGCACTCCGTCCCGCTGCCTCTCGCCCAGCTGGTCCATCTTTCCCGATCCCCCTGGACTCTAATCCTGTCCGCCAGCATGTTTGCAATTCTCCCAGTCGCAGCTCGTGTCCCTGTGACCTGACACACACAGCCTGTCTGCCCTGTGCCCCCCCGCGCTGCCCTCCCCACTCACCCTGATGGTGCCACCCACCCCGTGCCCCCAGCTGCCCCTACCCACCCGTCCAGGCGGCTGTAGCTGGCCTGCAGCCCGATGCCCCGCGCCCACTCCACCAGCTTCCTCTTGCCCAGGGACGACTGGCTGAAGGCGGCTTTGAGCTTCTCCTCCATCTTCTCCCACACGCGGGGCACAGCGAACAAGATTGTGGGGCGCGGGGGAGCAGGGATCCCTGGGCCCACACAGCAAGCAGGGTCAAGGGAAAGGGGTCCCAGCTGGGGGGCCCTGGCAGCCCACACACCCACAGGCAAAGCTGGTGCCCCTCCCCTGGGGACCCCCCTCCCGGCCCCAGCGAGGAGCTGTGCTCTGCGAGGGCTGGACCCTGCTGTGCTCCCTGCCCTGCCCGGGGCTGCAGCTCTGCACTGACCCCTGGGCAAGGCCAGACCAGGCCAGCCTGAGGGGTCCAGCAGGAGGGCCTTAGGGGGACAGACAGACTGGGCCCCTCCAACATTGCCCCAGCTCCGGGGGCAGCACAGACACCCCAGTCGGGGCTGGTGGGGCGGGGCAGGTTGGACCCTGGGCAGCTCAGAGCCTCTCCCTGCCTGTGACCCGCAGAGGCAGCAGACAGGGCAGCAGTGGTGGGGAATGGGGCAATCCTCAGGGAGGAAGGAGCAGCCCCAACTGACCCTGGGTCAGTGACCTCACGGTGAGGAGTTTGGTGCCGCTTGTGTATGTGTGCATGTGTGTGTGCGCATTAGGTGTGTGTGCATGTGAAGCATCTCTAGACTTCTCCACGAAGAAACATCAGGACCGGTTTGATGAGAACGAGCAGGGAATTCAAGCTCTCATTGACAGAAAAAGGAGAGCCTTCAAAGCCTGGCAGAACGACATCAGCTCCGAACAGGAGCAAGACGGCTCTCGCCACATGAAAGCCAAGACCCAGAGGAAAATTGGAGAGGGAAAGAACAAGTGGGGGGAGGACAAAGCAAAAGAGATTCGAAAGTCTGCTGACAGCCGCGACGCGTGGTTTCTTAAGCGCAACCAAAGCGGTCTTTGGGCCGAGCACACCCGGAGCCGCCATGCTGAGGTTCAAGAAGGAACAACACTCCCTAAAGACAGCTCCACCACCAACACCCGGCGAAGGAGCTGTCTTTCAAGAGCTCCTATGGTAGGATGCTAATGTTGAAGACAATGCCTTCAAGGCCAAGCCCCAACGCCCCACTAAGGACTATCTTGCAGATCTGAAAGCCATTAAGCACATGAAAAACAAAGCGTGCAGTCCTGGAGCTTCAACTTAGGAGCAAGGTGGATAAAACTCTCTCACCAGCTACACATCATTATTAGGAAAATCCAGAAACACGAACAGATTCCCGATGGCTTGAGAGATGCCCAAATCGTTTCCGTATTCAAGGAAGGCGATAGCTCAGACTGCAGCAGTTATCATGGTGCCATGCTCCCATTCAGAGCTGCCTTCTCCTCAACAGACTTGCTTGCCCACTGAAGGGTTTCTACCCAAGTGCCAGCATGGGCTCAGACCACTCAGGCACAACACACACCATCTGTGTTGCTAGACAGCTGCAGAAGTGCCGTGAGCAAAACCGAGGTCTTTTCGTGGCCTTTGTTGACCTAGCTAAGGCCTGGGATTCAATCTAGAGAGGCCCCAACGAAGAGCCTGATGAGATTTGGATGTCTACCAACATGCTTTACCATTACCAGTCCCCTTCACAACACCATGACACCTGCCCGAAGCAACGGTGCAGAAATGGACCCGTTCGCTGTCAGAACTGAATTCCAGCAAGGATGTGCACCTGCACCAGCGCTCTTTTCCACCTATGTTGCAGCTGTCCCGCGTGTCACTGCTGACATACTTCCGTCGGGAGTCAGCATTCAGTATCGCATGGATGGGAATCTCCTTACCATCAACCGCTTGTGTTCCAAATCCGGGATAACCAGCACCTGCATTACTGATCTGAAATATGCTGAGGGTTGTGTCATGTGCCCACTCAACTGAGGAGCTCCAGGTCATTCTTGACTGCTTCTGTAAAGCGTATGAAACACCCGGTCTCGCTGTAAATATTGTGAAAACCAAGGTACTTTACCAACCTATCCCAAAGCAGCCAGCTGCTCCTCTACATATTACAATGACAGCACAGCCCTTGGAGAAGGTTGAGCACTTAGAAAGTGTCAGGGCAGGGAGGCCGAGATCATCCCTGCCCGGCGGCTGTCCAACCTCTTCCTGAACACCTCCAGTGACGGAGAGTCCACACTGTCCCTACAGGCTATTCCACTGCCTCGCCATTCTCACAGTGAAGAAGTTTTTCTGGATATCCAACCTAAACCTACTTTGCTGCAACCTCAAGTCACTGGTCCACGTCCTCCTCTCTGCAGCAAAAGAGAAAAGCTGCTTTCCCTCTTTAAGGCAGCCCTTCCAGTATCTGTGGACTGCTGTCATGTCCCCTCTTAAGTGTCTTTTCCACAAGCTGAACAAGAAAAGCTCCTTCAGCCTTTCCTCCTATGACTTGCTTTCCAAGCCCTTGAGCATCTTTGTTGCTGCTGTGGGACCCTCTCCAAAATCTCCACAACCGTTTTAAAATGTGGAGCCCAGAACTGCACACAGAGTCCGGGGGAGGCCAAACAACGCCGAGCAGAGGGGCACCACCACCTCCCGTGTCTTGCACCGAATGCTTCTACTGATGCAGCCCCAAGCGCATTGGCCTTCTGTGCAGCCGCATCACACTGCGACTCGTGCTGAGTCTGTGATCTCCAAGACTCCCAAGTCCTTTTCCACAGCACCGCCATCCAGCCAGGTGTCCCCCGTTTTGTATTGGTGGTTTTGATTATTCCTCCCTAGCGCAGCACCTTGCCTTTGTCTGCAGTGAACGGCATCCTGGCAGCTCCAACCCGGCTTTCCAGTCTGTCGAGATCCTTCTGTGCTGCGCTCGGGTCCTCCAACGTGTCTGGAATCCTTCCAAGTCTTGTGTCAAATGCAGACTTGCTCCAGAAGTTTTCTATGCCAGCATCCAAACCATTAATGAAAATGTTGAATAGCACCAAGTCCGGGGCAGACACCTGTGGGGCTCCACTTGAAACCGCCTGCCATTCTGACATGGACCTGTTAATAATTACCCACTGCTTGTGGCAAATGAGTTGGTTCTCTATCCACCTTGTAGTAGCTTTTGCCAGCCCACGTCTCCAATTTGTTTATGAGAAGGGTGTGCGTGACCAAGTCCAAAACCTTGCTGAAGTCCACATACATGACACCCACAGCAGGCCATTTGTTCAACAAAGTAGTTAACTTGTCAAAGAAGGAGATCAAGTTTGTTCGACATGATTTGTTTTTCATCAGCCCACGATGGCTGCTTGTGACCAGCCTTTCTGCCTCCAGAGGCTTGCAAATGGCTTTCCTTAGGATCTGCTCTGGTAACTTAAGGGCTAACCCCTTAGTGTGTGTGTGGGAGGAGGCGGCTGAGTGGAGCCGGGCCGGGTCAAGCCCCGCCCAGGCCCCTACTTGGCCCAGCCCCCCAGGGAGAGAGAGAGGAGTGGGGTACTCACCTGTCCCCCTCCAGTAGGGCAGGGTCCCCCAAATCCCGGGCAGGGCCCCCTTATTGCCCTAAGAGCAGCTTCCTCGACGGCAGGCCCACTGCGCATGCGCGCAGTTTAAACGGGCCCGCCAACCGGGAAAAAAGCCCAGTTAGGCTCGGAAGTGGTGAGAGACGCGCGGGTGAAAGCTCGCTGCGCCCCCGCTCCCCCGAAGCCCCCCAGCAGCCGCGGAGCCCCCCGCCGACCCCCAGCACAGCCGGGGTAAGCGGGGCCCGTGGAGAGAGGGGG
>NW_005843362.1:157084-173473 GCF_000455745.1 Alligator sinensis | reverse complement strand
TAAGGCTGAGTACAGGGGGAGAATGACGTCCCGGGATTTGCTTGAGAAGCATCTATGGATGCAAGCCAGCGTTTTGGTCGCTTTACTAGCCGCCGCATCGCATTGCAGGCTCATGTTCATCTTGTGGTCAATTATGACCCCCAAGTCTCTTTCTTCCATAGTGCTAGCCAACATAGCACTGCCGAGCCTATAAGGATGCTGCGGGTTTTTTTTCCCAAGGTGGAGAACCTTGCATTTATCGGCGTTGAACACCATCAGATTCTCGTCCGCCCACTTGCTGAGCCTGTCCAGGTCAGCCTGGATCACCTGCCTGTCTTCTGGTGTGGATGCTTTGCCCCAAAGTTTGGTGTCATCGGCGAACTTGGCCAGTCCGCTTCTGACTCCAGTGTCCACATCATTAATGAAGATGTTGAACAGTATGGGTCCAAGGACAGAGCCTTGGGGGACCCCCCTGGTCACAGGACACCACGATGAGTGACTTCCATCGATTACTACCCTCTGGGTCCGACCCCGGAGCCAATTTTCCAGCCAGCGGATCGTGGAGGACCCAAGGCGACAATTAGCCAGTTTCTCCAAGAGGCGATCATGGGACACCAGTTCGAAGGCTTTTTTGAAGTCAAGATATATGACATCAATCTCTTTTCCCTTGTCCAGGTGATAGGTCACCTGGTCGTAAAAGGAAATGAGATCGGTCAAGCAAGACCGACCCACAACAAACCCATGCTGGCTATCCCTCAGGATATTGCTGTCAGCTAGTCTGTTAAGGATGGCCTCTTTGATAATCTTTTCCAAGACTTCCCCAGGATAGAGGTCAGGCTGATGGGCCTGTAGTTTGCCGGATCCATTTTTCTCCCTTTCTTGAAGATAGGCACCACATTGGCCTCCTTCTAATTTTCGGGCACTTCACCAGAGCACCAGGAGTTCTCAAAGATCCGTGCCAGGGGCTGAGCTATGATGCTTGCCAGCTCCTTGAGTACCCTGGGGTGTAAACTGTCAGGGTCGAATGACTTGAAGGTGTCCAGCCTCTCAAGATGTTCCTTCCTGAGGTCAGCATTAATGGAGGGTAAGGAATCTCCCTCACCCAGGCCTTCCTGTCCCATAATGGGCAGGGGCGTCCCTTGGAACTGGTGAAAAACCTATGTAAAGTACCCACTTAGCAAGAAACATTTGTGCAGTACAGCTTATTCTGCTGGTGAGTTCAATATTTTTCATGCTATTACAGGATGAAAATGGATTGGTATTTATTGCTAAAAGGTACTGTTCTGAAATGAAAGGCAGAAGCTGAAACTGCTGAAGTCAATACAGAAGAAAAATCTGCAAAAACAAAAAAAAATGATGAAAATCCCGGGACGTCATTCTCCCCCTGTACTCGGCCTTAGTGAGGCCACAGCTGGAGTCCTGTGTCCAGTTTTGGGCTCCACAATTCAAAAAGGATGTGGAGAAGCTTGAGAGAGTGCAGAGAAGAGCCACGCGCATGATCAGAGGTCAGGGAAGCAGACCCTACGATGACAGGCTGAGAGCCCTGGGGCTCTTTAGCCTGGAAAAGCGCAGGCTCAGGGGTGATCTGGTGGCCACCTACAAGTTTATCAGGGGTGACCACCAGTATCTGGAGGAACATCTGTTCACCAGAGCGCCCCAAGGGATGACGAGGTCGAATGGTCACAAACTACTTCAAGATCGTTTCAGGCTGGACATAAGGAAGAACTTCTTTACTGTCCGAGCCCCCAAGGTCTGGAACAGCCTGCCACCGGAGGTGGTTCAAGCGCCTTCATTGAACACCTTCAGGAGCAAACTGGATGCTCATCTTGCTGGGATCCTATGACCCCAGCTGACTTCCTGCCCTTTGGGCGGGGGGCTGGACTCGATGATCTTCCGAGGTCCCTTCCAGCCCTGATGATGTCTATGAAATCTATGAAACTTCCCAAGTACTGAAGTAAGGCTAACTGGTCTATAATTCTCCAGATCCTCTTTTTTTACCTTTCTTAAAGAAGGGCACTACGTTGGCCTTTTTCCAGTGCTCAGGAACCTGGCCTGTCTCCAACAATTTCATCAAGATCCTTGCCAAAGGCTCTGAGATCTCCTCTGTGGGTTCCTCCAGGACCCCGAGATCAGACTCCTGAGCCATCCATGGACTCACCAATGACTTCCCTATTCAATGGAAGACTGTCATCCCCGTGTCAAGGGACTGCCGATGATGGTGTGTGTGATCGTGTACATAGCGGTGCTGTAACACTGCGCGTGGGATGGGCCCTTCCTGCCCAGGAGCTGAGGGCCTGGTTCCTGACTGAGATCCCAGCAGCGCCTAATTGGAAGGGGAGGAGGGGCTCGTATCAGGCTTTAATTATCAGTCAGCCACTTCCCCCTGGGAGTCTGTGACCCCTGCAGCCGGTGAATAGGGGAGGAGCAGGTTTGCCGATAGAAGCATTAAATGAATTGACCAGGGCTTAAAAGAAGCACTCAGGGATCGCAGGGCCACAGCAGAGAAGCTTCTCTTGCATTGGTCTTTACCACTAGATCAGTTCTTCCCAGCAGGCAGACATAGAAGATTACAGCTGGAAGGGACCTCAGGAGTCATCTAGGGCAACCCCCTGCTCAAAGCAGGAGCAGCCCCACCTAGATCATCCCAGCCAGGGTTTTGTCTAGCTGGATCTTCAAAACCTCCAAGGATGGAGCTTCCACCACCTCTCTGGGTAACCCGTTCCAGTGTTTTACTGCCCTCCTAGTGAGAAAATTCGTCCTAATATCTAATTTAAACTTCCCTTGCTGCAACTTCAGACAGTTGCGCCTTGTCCTGTCGTCTGCCCGCACTGAGAACAGTCCAGCTCCATCCTCTTTGCAACCCCGCTGCAGGGAGGTGAAGGCCCCCTCGGTCTTCTCTGCTGCAGGCTCAGAAAGCCCAGTCCCCTCAGCCTCTCCTTAAAAGATTGCTTTGTTATAAGTGCACAACTTTGCTGTTGTCCTTGTTGAACCTCATGAGATTTCTTTTGGCCCAATCCTCCAACGTGTTGAGGTCACTCTGAATCCCAGCCTGACCCTCCAGTGTATCTACTGCTCCCCGCAGCTTGGTGTCATCCGCAAGCTTGCTAAGGGTGCATGACATCCCATCTTCCAGAACGTTATTGCAGATATTGAATAAACCCAGCCCCAGGACCGACTCCTGGGCCACTCCACTTGATACCGGCTGCCAGCTAGACCTTGAGCCATTGATTACTACTCTCTGAGCCCGACGCTCCAGCCAGTCCAGCCACGTTAAAGTCCATTCATCCAACCCGTACTTCCTCATCTTGCTTGCAACAATGCTGTGGGAGACAGTATCAAAAGCCTGGCTGAAGTCAAGGTATATCATGCTCTCCCCGCATCCACAGAGGCAGTCATCGCATCGTAGAAGGCAGTCAGGTTGGTCAGGCATGACTTGCCCCCGGTGAATCCATGCTGACTGTTCCTGATCACCTTCTCCTCCAAGTGCTCAGAAATGGATTTCTTGAGGACCTGCTCTGTCATATTTTTGGAGACTGAGGCGAACCTGACTGGTCTGTAGTTCCCTGGATCCTTCGTCTTCCCTTTCTTCAAGATGTGCCAAGCCATGTGGAAACACATCTTTCACAAGGACCTGCGTACAGACCACAGAGACCTGAACTGGCTGGTAGCCCATCGAGCCCTCCCAGTGAGGGCCCAGAGACACAGAGAGGGGCTACCAGGGACATATTTTTCCAAAAAAAGAAAAAGGGATTTCAGTGCAAAAGCAGCCCCAAGCTCATGAAGCATGAAGACAGGGGAGCATCGCCCCATCCTGCAGGGAGGTTTGGGTAACGTGGGAATGATGGGACACGGGAAAGGATAGAGCACAACTTCACACAGGTGAGGACTAAGACCAGGGACTTGAGCTATAAATGAGGCTCCTAGGCTGGCAGCCATGGAGAAGAGGGGCAGGGCTGGATGGGGAGCTGTGCATGACCGTGGATGAGGCAGCCAGGAAAAGGGCCAGTGTGATGCCAGGGTGTGCTGGAGGGGTATTTTAGCAGACAGGAGGAGGACCAGCGCAAGGCACCAGAAAAACCCCATTGGAAACAGCCTGCAGTTCTGTCACCCATGGAGAAGAGCAACTGGGACAGGCAGCGGGAGAGAGAACCAGTCCAAACAGAAGCGAACAGAGCTCAGCTTGTTCCACCCGACAGCACAAAGGTTGGGCAATGGGATCAGCTCTGAACTGCTGGGGATGAAGAGCAGGGAGGGGAAGAGTCAGGTAGTGAAAGAGCAGTATGGGCTCAGAGAGGAACGAGCTCAACCTGGTCCAAAATGAATTGAGCACAGAGAGAGGAAGAAGGATTCTGGCGATCAGAGAAGTGTTGCTTTGCAACAGGGTCAGAACACGGCAGGCCTGGGCAAGGCACCGCACGGCGTCAGGAAGGCTATTGTGCAGGTGTGGAGCAGCGGGGGAGACGGGGCGGATCTGGGAGCAGTAATCAGCGTGTGACACAGAGGTTGAGCCAGGTGCCGTGCTCATGCCAGGGCGGAAAGGGAAAGCACAGTCTGTGGGGATGTCTGCACACCTCAGGCTTCAGGGCTACTGTGGGTATTGGCGATGCATAGGGGGTGCACGTGAGTGCACACGCACCCCCTGAGATTGGCTGTGCCCCCCCTGAGAGAAGCGCCGGCATGTGCGCACTCAGCCCCCCATCCCAATTTTTTTTTCTCCCTCCGCCCCCGGCCCCCCAGGCGGGGACCAGCTGCTTGTGCCCCCCAGCATTAGCGGCACCAGTCGCCCATGACTGTGGGTGTCTGCCGGGGCCAGGGAGGAATTCCCGAAGGAAGGCTTCAGCTGCTTGTTCCCCCGCAGACTCCTTGGACTACAAGCAGCTGCCAGCGAAGGCAGGACACGACCCTCTGGCCTAGGACTGCTCCTGTGGGATGGAGCTGCTGCAAGGCGCTGCAGACACCCGGGGCTGGGGAGCCCCTCGCACCCTCAGGGGCACTGGCAGGATGAAAGACAGGGACAGACAGGGGGGCTGCAAGGCAGGGCAGGAGGCACACGCTGCCCCCCGGGCTCCTGCCCAGCCCAAGAAGGCAGTGGCTCCAACCTCATGGGGGCAGGATCTCCTAGACTCTAGAGCATCCCACCTCCGTCTGGGACGCTGCAGCCACTGCTAGGGCTGAGCTGGTTTGTCTGGCACAGCTCATGTGGGACCTTTCATTCCTGGGGGCAAAGCCAGACCCGGGGGAAGGGGTGGTGATGGAGGATAACTGGGGAGGGAGTGGGGAAGAAGCGGGGGAGACATCCCAGCCAGCAGTAGGTCACCTCCCTGGAGCTGCTGCTGAGACTGCAGCCCTTGGCCTTGGGCCCCTGACTGGGCAGGGATCAACTGGGAGGTCCGACAGGGGCTGCTGACTCTGTGCCCACCACCCCCTGCACCCTCCCACCACCACCCGCAGCCGGGTCCCCATTACCTTCAGGGCGTTGGGCTGGGCAAAGCAGGTGGTGCCCCCCATGTACATGAACAGCCAGAGGTCTGCGATCTGCGCGGCAATGTGGCTCAGGGGTAAGTAGCTGAGGACCACCTCGTGATCCTGGAACCCCAGCACCTTCTTCAGCGTCCTGGTCTGCCACGTCACCTGCAGTGGTCCAGGCATCACTCAGCATTGGCCCAAACCCAGGCCCCTGCTCTCCTGCTAGGGCCAGCAAGCTGCGTGGCCAACGTGCCATGTGCTGTGGCCACGAGAGCCCAGGCTGGGTGTGGAGGCTGGACCCAAGCAACACATGGGCCTGCTTTCAGGGCACAGCCAGCTCCCATCCCACCCTGGTGCCTCTGGTACCCGGTAGCTGCAGCCTGGCCCATCGCATCCCTGTGTGTCTCCCTGCACCCCGCCCCCAGCACCCAGGCTAGACTGGGGCAGGTGCTTGCTGCAGGCCTCAGACACGCTTGCCCGGTATCTGGAACATGATGATGACAGGGGCTGATTAAGGACCTAGAATGCACCTACGCTATGGATAACGTGCTTAAGCCTCAGCGTGCGGAGGGATGCACTCAGCAGTAAGGAGCAGCCCGGGAGGTGGCATGAAGTCTGCTGGTCAATGGCACCAGTAACAGCCTGGCCTGGTGCGTCTACAAAGCACTGCCAGCAGACAGAGGCAAGGGCTGCACTGACTCGGTGCTTCCCCTCTCAAGGAGAAGGATGGGATGCTGCGCAGCTAGCCAGAGTCCTACTAACGGCTCGTGCGTCCCTGGACATGGAGCGCGGGAAGGCAGCAACATATCATCGTTTGTCACCAACTGTGGCTGCTATCAAGGGCCTGGGCCAAGCTACAGATGTGTGGCTCAAGCAGGAGGCCCCAAGACTCTTTCTGAGTGGCCACAGAGTGAGCCTCTGCGCACATCACAGCTAGCCAGGCCAGCAAAGGAAAGCAAGCGACTAATGTCCAGCTGAACCGGGTCAAATTAAGCAGACCCAAGGGCCTGAAAGAGAGCCTAAAAGAAGGCCTTAAAGTAGATCATCCCAGTACACCGTAACATCAGTCTGCAAGTGCTAGCAGTACTGACTGAGGTAGCCCAATGTACTGACTGCGATCTGGCTATAACAGATACGTGTGTTAAGAGGTGGGAACAGAGCAACCTTGTCCGTGACGGCACAGACCAAGGTGAAAAGAAAACAGGGCACTGGCTGCAGGCTGGGCTGGACACTGGCTGGCAGAAGCACTGATCAGCACATGTACCACTCACACAAGGCTCTGCTAAGACAGTGGCCAAGGACAGAAATCCCATCCAACCAGCACCCTCCTGCTCCATAAAAGTGCTGCCGTTCAGCTCCCAAAGTCCCAGTGAACCAAGCCGGTGAAATCAAATGAACCAGAGGAAGTTTCTTAGATCAGCAAATAACTAGTTGATGGAGGGGAAAGGTCCTCACTGAGGGTCTGGCAGCTGTACTTAACTCTGTGTCTAAGCTTGCACAAAGGGGTCTCATCACAGTCGGGCTTTGCTCTTGTCCAGTGGACAAATGCTGCCCAGTCCTGGCAGTGAAGCGGGTCACTGGGCAAGCTTCACCCCTGGGATGGACTACCTCCTCTCGAGCCAGGTGACGCAGCCAGAGGGGAGGGTTAAAGACCCCACAGGTGTGCCCCAGACCCCCAGGGTAGCCCTTGGCAGCACGTGTGGGTGAGGCTGGGGTGTGGGCTGTGGCAGAAAGCCACCTTTGTTTCTCCCCAAAAAACTCTGCTCTGTGACAATGTGATTAGGATGGGCCCAGCAGAGAGAGACATCCTTACCCTCTCTCTTTAGGTAACCTGAGCTGGATACATTCCTGATGGAGGGGGGAAGCCTGCTCCCTCTGCCTATGTGACTGGCATCACATACCTGGGTGAGGGGCTTCCTTCCTGGTGGGCTAGAGTCTGCCCGGCAACTAGTGATGTATTTCAAATTGGTTGGCTGACAGCCAACAGATGCTGGCCTCCATTGGACCAAGTGAATGAGGTCACAAGGGCTATATAAGTTAAGGACTGCCCAGGAGGAGGGGGCAGCAGCCATGAGGGATACTCAGGAACCAAGAAGAGCTGGACCATCTGAAACTTGCTCTCTCTCTCAAAACTCGTGATCAAGGAATGGCTTGCCTCCAGAGGGAATCTCCAAAAGCCTCTGGATGACACTTGTGAGTAAGCTACCTGAGATCCAACTAGATATATAGCTTGCAGTAACTCAGATGCGAGATCAAAGGCTACCCCAGCCACAGGAGTTTGCTCAATGGGATTTCTCTGATATTGCTCTACCCTGTTCCCTATTCTAACCCTACCCTCTGTGACCAATAAAGTTCTCCTTTGTACCTAGTGTGGGAGACTTATTGAGGGGTGGGTTTCATTATGCCTAGGAGGCCCCTTGGGTCTGCGGACTAAGGGAAACTATCCTTTTTGGCCCCCGACTTGGGGAAGTGCCCCAAGTTCTTGTATTGGGTTGAGTACCCATAGGACTATTAAGCCTGTGTTTCCTCGAGGACACAGGCCCCAGACAGTCCCTTCTCGGGGTGGTGGCAGCACACGTTACCCCTGGACTCTGTCGTGGGGCTCGAAAGGGGGTCTGCCAGGGCTTAGGCGCCCCTGGAGAGACACATGGAGCCCAGAAGGTGGACGGGCATAGTGAGGTGGGAGGCTCAATGCAGGAGCTTCCCCTACTGGCCCATCACATGGGCAGGGCTTGGGGGATCCCCCCGCCCTGAGGAAGACGCAGCAGCTGAGCAAGCTGGGTGCACTTAGGTGTCTGGCTCAGGTGCTACCCACCGCCCGGGGCCACCCTGCTCTTCCCCCTGCCCCATCTCCCTGCAGGGCAGCCCTGCCATGTTGGGCCCATGCTGGCAAAAGTACTCACATTGTCGTGGCTGAGCATGACGCCCTTGGGCGTGCCCGTGGTGCCCGAGGTGTAGATCAGGGTGCAGCAGTGGTTCACGCACTGGGAGCGGATGATGGAGTCCAGCTGTGAGTCCGGCACGGTCCTCCCCAGCTCCATGAACTCCTCCCACTGCCAGGGGATGGGTCAGCGGGTCAGCCAGGATTAGGGCCATGGTGGGGAGCAGCTGCCCCCTACCCACAGATGCCATGGGAACAGTGCTGGAGTGGGAGCAGGGGAAAGGGGCCAGGGTCCCTCTAGGCTGACAGCACAGGGGCCCCCAGAGGACAAGTCATTGGAGAGGCCATACCAGTACCCCAGCAGGCTGTGCTGGGAAGGCCAAGGCTATGGGACTGGGGGTGGGGGCTGGTTTGTGGTGTGGGGTGATACAGGTGCTGGGGGTGGTGCTGGGTAGGGGACACACAGGAACACAGGTCCATGGGGGGTGGGCTTGCCCCCAACCCCAATCACTGTGACAGGCCCGTACTGTGTACACGTTGGGTCTTTTCTCCTCCAGCGGGTCGCGGTACTGGACGATGGCCTTGAGGTGGGGCAGCTGCTTCTGCACCTGTGGGGACACGACGATCAGTGTGACTGCCACAGGGGGAGGAGAGGCCCCCCATAGCACCCCATCCCAGTGCCAGGTGCCCCATGGGGTCTGCCTCCCCAGGCTCCCTGGGAGGGGGAGGGCATGTAGGGGTAGATAAGAGCCTGCAGTGGTTGTAAGGGTGACACTGGGGCAACTGGCAGCCCAGGGCAGGCACCCCTTGGGGTGAGGGGGGGAGGGATAGGTGAGCCCTGTGGGATTAGGGGGGCAGGGAGGCAAGAACCCCCTTGGAGCAGAGGATGCTGCCATCACCTGCAGGATCTTGCTGAGCTGCGCGTTGTCCTCCACCACCACCACGTTGGCCGCACAGTTGGCGGCGATGTAGCCACAGGCCTCGGGGGAGCTGGTGCTGTAGATCCCAACCGCCAGGCCCCTGGGGTGGGGAAGAGCAGCAGCGTGAGGCTGTGAAGAAATCCCCCTCACTCTCCATCCTGCCTCGGGACTTCCCACACACCCCTCCTCTTGCACCTGTGTGCTCTTTGGTTTTAACCAGGTCACCTATGTGACAGAGCCGGAGAGAAGCATCCATAGATGCTTCTCAAGCAAATCCCGGGACGTCATTCTCCCCCTGTACTCGGCCTTAGTGAGGCCGCAGCTGGAGTACTGCGTCCAGTTTTGGGCTCCACAATTCAAAAAGGATGTGGAGAAGCTTGAGAGAGTCCAGAGAAGAGCCACGCGCATGATCAGAGGTCAGGGAAACAGACCCTACGACGATAGTCTGAGATCCCTGAGGCTCTTTAGCCTGAAAAAGCGCAGGCTCAGGGGTGATCTGATGGCCACCTACAAGTTTATCAGGGGTGACCACCAGCATCTGGGGGAACGTTTGTTCACCAGAGCGCCCCAAGGGATGATGACTAGGTCGAATGGTCATAAACTACTAAAAGACCGTTTCAGGCTGGACATAAGGAAGAATTTCTTTACTGTCCGAGCCCCCAAGGTCTGGAACAGCCTGCCACCGGAGGTGGGTCAAGCGCCTTCATTGAACACCTTCAAGAGCAAACTGGATGCTTATCTTGCTGGGATCCTATGACCCCAGCTGACTTCCTGCCCTTTGGGCGGGGGGCTGGACTCGATGATCTTCCGAGGTCCCTTCCAGCCCTGCTGTCTATGAAATCTATGAGAGGGAGCGGGGAGCTCACTCTAACCCCCGTCCTGCAAGAGGCACGTTGGAGTCAGTCATTCTGGAAATCACTCGCACAGAAGGATGTGCCCCCAGAGCAATCCTACCCTCTCAGTGTATAAGTGAGTAGCTTACCAGAAATTTAACTAGTATATTAGGGATATGTATTTTAGTTGTGGTATTCAAAGGGTCCTCAAACCCTTTGTTTTGCTGAAGGTGTTTTTCTCTAAAAATCTTTTTGCTCTATGTCTACCCCCATTCTCTCCCTCCCTGAACAATAAAAGGGTACCTGCATGCAGCGAACTGGCTGTGATTCCTGTGGGGAGAGGAGTCAGACAGCCATTACAGCTCCCTTGGCTCAGCTAGCTAAGATGGGCAAGGTTTTTTACTGTCCTCCAGTAGAGGAGGCTACTTTTGAATCCTTTGAGCTCACAGAAGCACCCCAAGATACCACAATGGGCCTAAGCACTCCCAAGGTCCGCAGGGTCTGTGTCCCATGGACTGCACAGAGCCCTAACAAAGACCAGGGCCTGGGTGGTGGTGGTGGTTACCCCAGGCTTGTGGGTATGCTCCTAGAAGGGGTTGGCCAGATATAGGCACACCAGGGGAGACACCCAAAATGTGGTGTTTGGTTGGGAGCAGTGAGGCAGGTGACTCAGCGCAAGAGCGAACCAGGGGCCCCGTGGAGATGCCCCATCAGCCCAGCTGCACCCACTCCAGTCCCACCTGCTCCAGAGCCACTCAGCGACCTGCCCAAGGCGCCCCCTCAGCCAGTCACAACCTGCGCCCACACCAGGGCCAGGCCCGTGTCCCCTCACCCAAGCACCCCTGGCACCTGCGCGGGCCCCCATCCCACCCTGCAGCATGAAGGCACCCCCTTACCCGGCCATGATGGCCCCGATGTCAGCGATGACCCACTCAGGGCTGTTGGAGCCCAGGATCGCAACACCGTGGAAGCGCTCCAGGCCCAGCTGGGGACAGCAGAGAGGGGTCAGGTCCACGTCCACGTCCACTCACCTGATCCTGCCCCAACCACACCTGACCCCACTGCGGCCCAGCGCTGCTCAGCCCCGTGCCCGCGGCATCTGCTCACCTTCAGGAAGCCCTTGGCGGCGGCCCGGCACTGTTGCTGGCCTGCCCCCGCTTGTAGGCCAGGGCGGGCCGGTCCCCGTGGCGCTCCACCGCCGCCTGGAACAGCTGGTGCACGGTGATGGGGGGCAAGGCGCCGGGGTCCTCAGGGTCCAGGCGCAGCCGCACCGCCCCGTCCGCACGTGTGGTGAACAGGGTCTCCGCCGGCGCCACGGGACCGCTGCAGCCCCCTGCGGGCAAGAGGGCAGGGCGGTCGTGGGCACCTGGCACCAGCCATTATACAGCAGCCAAATGGGGACACTGCAGCCATGCTGCCCCTGGCACCACACACCCGCAGACTGACCCTGTGCAAGGCACTGTATGTGCTGCCCAGAGCAGGTCCCTGCATGTGCCAGTCAGGCAGCTGGGTCCACCCTGCACCCCTTCACCTCCTGCCGGGACCTGGACCAGCTGTGTGGCCTTAGCTCCCCACCTGCGGGGCTGAAGGCACCAGCCCAGCCCTGCCCCAGGATGCATGCCATGGCCTGCGCTCACCTGCGTGGCACCGGCGAGGGGCAGGGAGCTGCCATGACCTCCTGAGCCATTCCTGGCAGAGTCTGCTTTTCAGCCAGCATCCCACCCTGCGCACTGCCATGCGGACGTGCCCTGCAGGGAAGAGACAGTGGGGAATGCACATTCCCGGTGCCCCTGCCCAGGCAGGGGACCCTCTTTTAGCCAGGGAACTGGGGGAGCACAAACGTGAGGGGCACGCAGGCTGCACGTGTCCCTTCTGACCCCCATGACTGCCAACAGGGCAGGTCCCAGGCTGCTGCCTACCTGTGCAAACCTCCTGGCTGCCCCAGCCCTGCACCCTGTCCTGCCCCAGCCCTCAGGCCACCCCCTTTCCTGCCTGTCCAGGGGGTACCAACACTGCTGCCAGGAATGTCTCTGATCAGGCCGGACACCACCGGGCCCTGGGCAGGAGGAGAGTGGGTCTGGGGCACAGGGGCTGCTCTCATCCATCCTCCCCGGGGAAGGTAAGGATCCAGCCAGGACACCACACCGTGGAGGTGAAGGCAAGGCCCAGAGGACGGTGATGCCAGGAAGGCGCTGCACTCTTGGACGAGGGGTCCTACTCCTGCAGCCAGGTCGCACCAGCACGGAGGAAACGCACAAATGGAAATTGGCTTGAAACCTGGGAAGAAGTGATCGTGACAGCATGGACTTCGTGGCTCCTGAGAGGGAAGGGTTGAAAACAGCAATAGGAGGACACAGGATTGTCCTTGTTTTGATTCAAATGACTGAGAGAAACCCATGGGCAGGCAGCCTGAAGGATAAAGGGGTCACAATCATGGAAAGGTTGGGTGGAAAGGATCTCCAGAGGTCATGTAGTCCAAGGATGTCAAACTCCTCTGGCCCCAGAAGAGCAAGAATGTGCAGGGACAGAACCAGGGAAGTAAAGGTGCAAAATGACACACAACTGGCAGGGGATGGTGAGACCACGCAATGGGGCCCGGAAATGCGGCAAGCAGACGAGAGATCAGGGACACCGCGGGCCGGCTCACCAGCGAGGGGAGCTGTCAGCGGCACAGGCACAGGAGGCCGAGCCGCTCCGCGAGGACATTGCCCCTGGCTTCCCAGAGTAAGGACCCGTGAGCAGAGCGCGAACACAGCGGGGCTGGCAGAGAAGGGGAAGGGCCGCGCTCGCGGTACAGAAGGAGCACAGCAGAGCTCTTGGGCTCGCCCAGAGGGGATGGAAGATGGCTGGGTCTGGGGAAGTGCACCCCAGAGGAAGACAGCTTCCAGCCAGCGGCACTACTCGCAAAGGTGTGGGTGACCCGCGAGGTCCTGGGGGACTGAGGAGGAACACGAGGCACACGTCCAGAAGGGACAAAGGAGGACCCAGGGGTCTCCAGAGCCGGCAGCCTGACTTCAGTGCTGCAGTTACTGGAGCAAAGGACAAAAACGCTCAGTCTGTAAATACATGGAGGAGGAAGGGCCAGAGCGAGTAGCCAGCACGGACCGGGAAAGGACCCATTGTGCCCAAGCAACTGGATCTCCTTCTCTGCCGGGGAAGTGCTGTGGTGGAGGAGGGCAAAGAGACACCAGAGAGCTGGACCTCCGCCAGGCTTTGACACACTGCCACGGGCCCCCCCGGGGAGGGGCAGAAACGTGGGCTCTATGGGATCACAGGGACGTGGGCTGGCAGGGCCCTCTGGAGGTCACAGACTGGTTTCAGACCAGTCCTGTCCAAACCGTCCCAGACAAGCGCGTGTCTGACCTATTGCACAAACGCCACAATCAACCCTGGCGCGTCACTGCAGGGCCCCTTGCCCAAAGGCACCAGAAGCACCGGGACCTGGACGGGGGGCAAGGACAGTGTCACCGTGGGGGGGCACACAATTGTCTGAATAACCCCAAAGCAGGGTAACTAGAAATGGGTCAGCTAAGACTTACAGGTGGTCTCACGTGGGGTTGTGCAGGGGTCTCTTCCAAGGCCCACGCAGCTTAACAGTCTCGCCAGTGACTCGGCTCCGGTGCCCAGTGTCTGGCATCAGGATGTAGCCCGGGACCCGATCCCCCAGCGACCCTGGGCCCTGCCACTCGGGCACACGCAGGCCCCCTCACCGACTACCTGAGCAGTTCCCTCTGGGCAGCGCCGCCCTGCGAGCCATCGCCAGTTCATAGCAAGTGGAGCCGGGCAGCACCTCAGCCCTGACCCCGCTCCAACACCCTCACCCACCTGACACACTGCAGCCTGGCTTGCGCTCCAGCTCAGTCCAGCTACTGGGCTAAACTGGACTGCTGGACACAGAGCTTGTCCAGACCTATGTGCAAAATGTAAAGGAATAAATCATAATAACAGTGCCTTTTACACAGCAATGCAAGTTCATGATTGGGACCACCCAAAAATACAATATACTTAATCCCAGCTCCGGCTTCTGATATCGAGTACACCCCATGTCTAACTGCAGTAGCTCAATTATGAATACGTTTCCCTTTCAAACTGATTGGCTCTCCCTTGTTAGCACATTCCTAGGCAGCTATTCCAGTTGGCAAATATTTTGGGATCTGCCCTGATGTGTCTATAGAGTCAGTGTCTCACCCTTCTTGGTCTAAGGGGCTTGATTGAATTAATCAAGTCCTATTGCAATTAATTAAATGGTAAACTCCCGGCGGGATCAAGGTTTTTGTGCATGTCACTTTGACCAACAACAACCAGGGATGGACCCAAAAGGTTAACATCTACAATACAATCAAAGGCAGTGACCTGCCACCCTGGGGGCTTTGTCTGAGCTCTAATGCTTTGTCCATCGAGAAAATACGCTTTGAAGAACGAGTGTAAGGAAAGAGGGAAGCTGCCAGCAAAGCGCGCTCATCCCAGGAGAGAAGAACCACGTTGACCCATCGTGAACCGCACCTGCCTGACCGCCCTCGGTGGCGGATCCATGCCTGATGACAGCTGCAATGATCAGAACCGCTCCCTTGCCCATGTTGATGAGAAAACACTATTATGGCCAACAGAGATACTGGACTTGATTTAGCTTGCTTTATTTGTTAACTGCAATAGCCTTCCAGTCATTTTCCTATAAGGTTGTTATCTAATTAATAAAGCCTTTCTGCTAAATATCCATGGGAGTGTGGTGTCAGTCCTCTCAAAGCACTAAATATCCCGTTTTATATGCAACAGAACTGGTTCAGGCAGAGCACGGCCTCCCCTCCAGGCACATTTGAGGCAACACTAGGAGGAGCTGCCAACGCGTGGGAGGGCGACTGGCTCCGCGCCAGGGTCCCGGGAAGTCGGCTCCAGCGGAGCACGGCTGATGGGGTCCCACCGACTGGCTCAGGTCCAGCTGCCTTGCTGGGCTAGCCAAATCTCACCTTGCTTTTGTCCACGTGCACTCGCTACTTCTAGGTTTGCACAACGGTGGCCCCGTGGCCCAGGCAGCCCCCCAGCCCACCCCCTTCCCCTGCAGTCACATCTCTGAAGAGCTGCCACGGAGAAGGGGAAGAACACCTTTTCTCTCTTGCTGCAGCACAAATGACACACAGCAATGGCTCCAAGCTGCAGACAAGCAGGTTTAGACTGGATACCAGGAAAAACTTCTTCACTGTTAGAGCACAGAGACTGGATCACACTCCCAGGAAAGTGGTGGAAGCTAAATCACCAGAGGTGCTTGAGAAGAGGCTGGACAGCCACGGGTCAGGGATGACGGAGGAGGAGCAGCACCAGGAGTCATTGTGAAGCCCAGGAGCCCCCACACCTGCATCGCTTGGAGACCCGGGAAGAGCTCTGCAGCGCAGGGCAGGGGGAGCTCGGAGAGGATGGTGCTGAGCCGCAGCAGAACCGGGCACAGCTCCACCACCGCCTTGCTCGTGACACAGGACGGACGAGCTACGGGCACTTGGCAGGGGTGAGGTGACGGCCAGGGGAGCCCTGACGGCAGCTGGCGGCTGCCAAGGGCAAAGCTGCATTGGCTGAGGGCAGAGCGGAGGGCGCTGGGCTTTGCTGGTCACCGCGTGGGACTGTTACAGCTGTGACGGTTTCTTCACCTCCCCGAGAGGCGCTGGGTGCTGGCTGCAGCCCAGGATGGGGATGGGGACGGGGACTGGGACTGGGCTGGGCCAAGGCTCCTGCTGGGGCATGCTCTCGGAGGCTCCCGGCTGGGGATCTTGCCCCTCGGCTCAGGGCCAGACCGCGCAGTCGCAGGAACATCGTCCCATGACCGTGGGGGTCTCGTCTCGCTCTCTACAGGCGCGAGGGCCCAAGGAGGGCACGGTCCTCTTCCCGGGGTCTCTCAGGGGATCCTTGCGGCAGCAGGACACCGACACTGCCCTCGTGCCCCTGCTTGCCCTTTGGCAGCTCAGGCTGTTCCTAGTGTTTTGGGCTCTGCGCCTCGCAGCTGCGCAGAAACGCTCTCATGCAGTTTTAAAGCCAAGTGAGACCAACTTTCTACAGCAGTTTAGATAGGGACGATCCTGCTGGAGCAGGGGGGACCAGAGGTGACCTCCCGGGGGCCCTTTCCCCCCTACTGTCCTGTGGCTTGAAGTGCACAGGGCCCCCTGCCTCCTGCCGCCCCAGGAAGGCTCCCCCACCCCTGCCCAGCCCTTGCCCCAGGTCTGGCAGGGGAAATGGGCTGCCAGGGACAGGTGCCCCGTCTACACAGCCCCCAGTGCCCCGCTCCGCACCACGACCCAGTGGCAGCATCGATTGGCTCCAGGCCCCT
>NW_005843362.1:144951-157074 GCF_000455745.1 Alligator sinensis | reverse complement strand
CGTGCCCCCCCTGGCTCGGCCCCCTGCCAGGCCGCATGGGCACGACCCCTGCTCCCAATCAGGAACCACGGGCACAGCGGGGACCAAACCGGCCTGTGGCTGTGCTCTGGGCACACGGCACAGGGCTCGGCCAGTGCCGGGCAGAGGCTTCAGGGCCCCAGCTGCCCACCTGTCTCTGGCCTCCTGGACTGCACCTGCTCCGGCTCCGGCTCCTGCTCCGGCTGGCTCTGCCCCGGCTTCGCACTGGCTGTGCCTGGGCAGCGGCACTGGGAAGGCAGCGCCGCCCCGTGTCCGGGCGTCACCTGGAGCCCAAGGAGGAGCTCGGTGCACGGGGCGGGGTGCAGGGGCAGGGCCCCGCCCTTGGGCTGGTGCAGGGAGGTGGGGGCCAAGGGAGGACGCTGCCTGCCCCTGCCCCGGCCTACACGGAGTATGCCCATGGCCCATGGCCAGGCCCCCGTGCAAGACAGGGGTGGTGCATGGGAGAAGGCCCTGCAGGCAGCACTGAGGTGCTTAGCATCTCCTCACCCTGCCTTTTAATATATATATCTTTTTCCTGCTGTGTGCATATATACACAGCATCCAGCGTAAGTTCCGGTTGGTTGGTTGGTGTCTCAGGAGGTGACCTGCAAAACACTTGATGAGACAGGCTGTTTTGGGTGATGGCCCAGTTGCCAGCTTGCGGATCTGGCTCGTGTACCGTACCTGCAGGAACAGGTGGATGTCTGGCAGCCCCCTGCCCCCAGTCTGCTTATTCCTGTACAGGCTCTTCCTTGCCACCTTCTCCATCCTGGATCCCCAGAATACGCGCGCACACAGCTCTCTGGACTCTGTGGGCGATACGCCGTGGAGGGGGGAAGACCAGTACACCCGTAGCAACACTGCCTTCATGAGTGCCACGTGCCCCCCCCCATGGAGAGCTGGTGCATGTGCCACAGACTTAACCTCTGCTTCACCTTGGCCTCCTTCTCCCAGGCCTTCCTTCCGCTCAGCTTGGGGTCAAACTCCACCCCGAGGATCTTGATCCCCTCACAGGGGCCCGAGACCCCCAGGGACTCCAGGTCCCCGACCTCACCTACGGCCAGGCCCCTGCTGCCGCTTCATAGACCTGTGTGCGCCACAGGGCTCTTTGGACTGAACACTTATTTTGGCACAGGATGTTCAGGTCACCCATGTAGGCCGGGACCTTGGTCTCTTCCCTGCTTCCTCTGGGGATCTGGACTCCGGGCATCCCGGGGTCCTGTCTAATGCGTTGGGCCAGCAGTTCAACGGCACAGATGCACCGGAGCGGGGAGAGCGGGCAGCCCTGGCAGACCCCCAACTCTACTGCAATGCGTGCGCTCAAGAGCCTGCTGACCAGCACCTCGCTGCTCACATCCGTGTACAGCACCTTTATCCAGCCAGTGAAGATCACAGGATGCCCTTTCGCCTCCGTGTCCCGAAGAGAAACCAGTGTGACTCTGTCGTAGGCCTTTTCCCACTCGCCCTGCCATGGACCCTGTTCAGTGCCACGCCGCCCTGGGCCCACCCTGCCTTGGCCCTGCTGCACGGGGCCATCTGTGCCTCGCAGGCCCAGGGCAGCGCCTGCTGCAACTCGCATACGCGCCTGCCCAGGCCACAACAGCCCCCACGGGCAGCCAAGGTGCAGCCAGGCCTAGCCCCGCCTGGCCACAGGCACCACGTGCCACAGGGCTTTGCAACATGCCCCGGGCCCAGGCAGGGCCCCAGGAACCCCAGCCTGGCCAGGTCAGGCCCTGTCCCACCCCTGGGAACCCTTGGCCTGGCCAGCAGCTCCCAGATGCACGATTGCCCCTGCAAGGAGTGCTTCTTCTTTCCGCACCCCCCCCCCCCCCCACACACCATCCTGGCGGGGGGCGTGATACAGCACCTGCCCGAGCCTGCAGACACGCACCCAGCACGCAGCGCAGAAGCCCAGTCTATGCCTGTTGCCAACAGCCTGGGCCGAGCTCCAGTGCGGGCTGGAGCAAGAGGCCCCAGACCTTCCCGAGTGACCACAGCGCCTGGGCCAGCAACGAACACGTCCAGCCACGCTAGACAGGACCGAGCAGAACCACGGCCTGAAAGAGTCTCAAGGCCTTCAGACCAGCCCAGAGCACAACGGCAGTCTGAAGGTGCCAGCACCAGATCCACGGGGCCACACGCACCGGGCACGGTTTTGCCAGAGTTGCATGTAATGTACTCGGAGGCACTGTAAAAAGAGATCAGGACTCACCCGGTCACCCACAAACCAGGGTAAATTGGTGGTATCTGAATTGTGTGTAAAGGGCAGGGACCAGGGTCACCCTGACAGGCACTGGGGCTGCACCTTACCTGTGTCCCAGCTCCCACGGGGTCCTGACGACACAGCTGCAGCCTGGTCCTGCATGGTCCAGGGCTGCACAGTCCCAGTCTGCAGAGCCCAAGGTGCAGTTCATGGCACGGCAGCAAATAATGCACTGGGGGTGGATGGTGGCGTCCAGGTGTGAGCCCAGCATGGTCCTCAGGACCAGGAGACAGGCCATGCAGCACGTGTGCACACCAGGTGCCTGTGCGCACATTGGTGCCCACCTTAACCCCAGCCCCAGGGCACGGGAGCCTGTGCTGCCTCCCAGGTGCTACAAGGTGCAGCCTTGGGGTCTCTACCCTGACCAGCCCTGTGCCCCAACACATTCCCCATCCCCTTGCACAGCCCAGGCCCAGCTGCACCACATGCAGAGTAGGGCCAGCAGCCCCACTACACAGCCCAGGTAGGCAGTGTCCTTCCTGGGGCAGGTGCAGGGGACACCGGGCAAGCCAATCCAGCTTGGGTGGAGGTCCAGCCCCAGCTGAGCATGCGGCTGCCACGTGTAGACATGGACATGCCCTATAATGGGGCAGGCATGCTGGAAGTAGCAAGGGGATTGCTCATTTGGCTAACTAGAGCATGACGATATCCAATGGTTGGAACCTGGATATTGCAAGGAAAGGCCCCCTGACCCACAAAGAGACCACACAGGAGCCAACTCTCCCAGTTTATTGACTGCAGCACAGGAGCAGCTACCCCAGGAACCCACCCGCCCGCCTCCCCCCGCCAGGCCTGCTCAGAAGCCCATGCGGGCACGCTTGCGCTTGGCCTGGGAACCCGTGGAGGCCTGGCTCTGGGAGAGGGGGACGTGCTGCTCCACCCCCAGGCTGGAGGCCTGGCTCTGGGAGAGGGGGACCCGGTGATCTCCCCCCAGCCTGGAAGCCTGGCTGCTGGGCACCTCAGGTGGCGTCTCCACGGGGGACTCAGTGAAGATGGAGAGGTAGTCGCGGAGGGTCTTCCTGCGCTCCCTGGGGACCCCACGCAAGCGCAGCATCTGGGATGACAGCAGCTGGGAGGGGGCCCCTGGGTCCTGGCTGCCCCCAGGCTCCTGGGAGAGCTGGGTGCTGCAGGCCAGCGGGGAGCCTGGCCAGGGCTCTGCAGGAGCATCCTGCCCTGACAGGGAGGGCGCAAGGCTATGCTGGGGGCTGGCTGGGACAGGCGTGGGGGCCCGGCTGCCCACAGACCAGGCTGAGACATCACTGAAGTCGGACAGGTCAGACTGGCAAGTGAGGGAGGAGCTGAAACTGCCCGACAGGCTGCAGAGGCCCCGCGCTCGCTTCCGGCGCCGTCTCTGCTCCCGCAGCGCCCGCTCCCGTGCCTGCCGTGCCTGGCTCCTGCCCTGCTGCTCCTCCCACCAGTTGCTCCAGCCCCCCACCCAGGAGGCCGTGAGCCGCTCGCTCAGGTCATCGGGCCAGGCCTGTGGCTCCAGGGGGCAGGGCACAGGCGGCGGTGGGGGCTCCGGGCCCAGGGCACAGCCCACAACCAGACCACGCTCCCGCATGGCGCGGCGCAGCTGCCGGCGAGCCTGCTGGTGCAGCACCCTGTCCCCGGGCGGCTGGCCCAGCTCCCTGCGGGTGAAGAGCCGCCTCTGGCTCAGGGTGAGGGGCACCCGTGGCTTGGCCGGCTCCGCCAGGTGCTTCCAGGCATGGGACAGTGTTGCCAGCCAGCGGCGGTACTGGGCAGCAATGGCAGGGCTGGGGGCAGGGGTCTGGTTGGGGCTGGCTCGGCCTTGCCCCTGGGCCCCGGGATCTGCGGGCTGCCCGGCACTGCCACTGCCCTCATCCTCCGAGTCCTCGTTCACAAGCACCTCCAAGCCAGACAGGTGGAAGGTCTCCATCCTCTCCTCCTCCTCGCCCTCTGTGCCCGAACCGCAGGAAGTGCCTGCTCCTGGCAAGTGTTGCACTGCCTGGGCAGGGGTCTGCAGGGATGGGGATGTGGAGGGCTCATCTGCATGGCCCCTCTCCGGCGAGCTGTCTGCTGGCTGCGAGTGCAGCAGCGTCTGGTAGAAGAGGTCCCCGGCCTCCGACAGCTGGAAAACCAGCATGGACTCCAACGGCCCGCAGCGCCCCAGGGTGGCGGTCACCCCTGGAGAGAGTTGGTTGTGAGCCAGGCAGGCAGGGGCAAGTGGCAGGACCCGGGGATATTTCCCTGGGCACCGGCCCAGCGCCCCGCACCACTGCCACGTGGGTCCGTGGCAGAGCCCAGCAAGGGGCCTGTCCCATCCTGTCTGCCAGTGGTGCCTCCCTGCACACAGGCGGCCAGCTTCCCCACCGCCCCCTGGCGCCGTCCTGGGCACCATTGTGCAGAGGAGCCACAGGAAGCCTGGCCTGGCACCTACCTGCAGCGGGCATGCCCAGCCTCTGGTGCAGCCAGTCCAGCTGGTGGGGTGTCGTGGTGGGCAGGTACTGCAAGCCATCAGCAATGGTGTGCAGCCTCCGTGGGGCCCCCACAAGCTGACAGGCTGATGTGCTGCTGCCTGCAGAGAGAGGAGCGCCATGAAGCAACGGGGCTGCATTCCCAAGCCCCACCTGGCCACGGGGATGCTGAGCAGGCCAGTCCTGGGCAAGGAGATGGGACCAAGGGGAGAAGGCCCCCATGCACTGTGACCTCCCCCTACCCCAGGTGCTAGGAGCAGCCTCAGAGTGGCTCTAGCCATTTGCTGCAGAGCAGCTACCCCCACGTGTCCCAGCCCAGCCCCAATGCCCCTCGTGCCCCCGACCTGTGCACTGCAGCAGCAGCAGCTCCTGGGTGCGCTGGGCGCCCAGCAGCACCTTGTGGCTCCTGCCCCGGGGACTGCCCGGCATCACGTGTGCAAAGATGGGGGGGACCGTCATCATGTGCTCCCAGCGCAGCGCCGGCACCAGGGGGAAGCGCTCGTCCACCACGTACACCGAGAACTGGGGGGATGACAGAGCAGGCCGAGACAGTGTTGCCCAGGGCCCCACCCCTCGGGGCCCGGCTGTGCGCCGGGCCCGGCCCACCCACCTGCAGCCGTGGCACAGGCCTCAGGGCACTGCAGTCTCCCTGCTGTGCCAGCCCCGCAGCCAGGCCCCCGAGCACCTGGGCCACGGCACACACATCTGCAACAGAGGCCCCGGCCAGCCCTGCAGCCAGGCATGAGGCTGCAGGCCCCAAGCAGCCAGTGGCCCCCTGAGCTCCAGGGGTCACAGCCCCTCACCACAGACACAAGCTGCTGCCCTGTACCCACCCTAGCCTGAAGCCCTCCCTGCTGGACACCCCCCACCTCTCACCTGTGTGGCGATGAGGTGCTGGGCAGGGTGGGCCTGGCCCAGGTACAGGGGCAGCACCACGCGTTCTCCACGCTGACACCCGGCTTCTGCGCCCACCTTGAAGAGATCTCGCCGGGCCTGAGTGGGGGCCTGCAGCCAGAGACCAGGACCTGTCAGCCGGGCTGGGGGAGGGAGATGCCCCCTACCCCACTGGAAGGGCCCCGGACACCCACTGGGGGAGCTGAGAGGCCCGAGGGAAGGGCCCAGCCTGCCCGGGGCAGCCCCGGGGCCCGGCTCCCCCACCTCAGGCACTCCCACACCCTGTACCCTCCTGGCGGGCATAGGGTCTTGCCTGTGGCATGTGAGCCCAGATGCCAGGGCACAGCCCCTGGCCCCAACTCACCCGCACGTCGAGGCACTGCACGCCAGTGCGGTCAGCGTAGCTCAGCACCCGCGGGTGGGCTGTGAACTCGCTCCAGCGCCACGGCGATGCGTCACGGAAGAACATGGTCTCCGGCTCCTGGCAGAGGCGCTGCAGCCTGGGGAGGCCAAGGACGCCCAGAGATGGGTGTCAGCACCCAAGCCGAGGATCCCGGGGGGCAGCAGGACCTGGGATATGGCCGTTGCTGTGTATGGGCCTGGCTCAGGTCATGGCTGTCACTGCCTGGCCACAGGCCCTGGGACGGGCTAGATGCTGCTGTGGCCATGGCCTGACCCCAGTGCGGGAATGGGGGAAGATGCTGCTGCGCACCCCACCCAGCTCTGGGGCCCTGCAGCTCCCAGCACCTTCTGAAGGCTCAGAACTGCCCCTACCTCCTCCTCCTGCCACACCACGGCCACCTCCCCCTCCCCCTCCCCCTCCCGGCAGCCCAGGGACCCCAGCAGCCTGTGCTGCCCGCCCCGCTCATCCCCAAACCTGGCTGGGGCAGGGAGGCCCCAGGCAGCCTTTGCCAGTGCCTGCAGCCATGCTCACCCGGTCTCGACGCTCCACAGGTAGACAGCCCCGCTGTGGGTGCACAGGGACAGCTCCCCGGGCAGGTGGGGGCTGTGGGAAGGGCAGTGTCAGCGGGGCCTGGAGCCGAAGCAGAGCAGACCTGGAGCCTGCCTGCAGCGGAGGCACAGAGGGACAGACAGACCTGCCCCAGCTACAGGCCCTGTTGCCCCAGGGCTTGCAGCTGCCACTGGTCTCATGGTTCCCCCCAGCATGGGCAACACTTACCTGGCAGTGAGGCAGGAGGCTGGCGAGGTGGTGCGGACGACCTGCAGCGGAGTGGGCACGGCGCCAGGCTGCAGCCTCCAGGCCCCACAGTGGTAGTCCGAGCGGACACCCACAAAGGCTGCGGGCACAGGAGGCACGCCGGTTTAGCTCATGGAGGGGGAAAGGGATCACAACCAGGTTGGCCCACGGGAAGACAGTACCACGGAGCAGTGACTCGGGCTCAGCCCTCATGGGGGTCCCTGCCCCTCAGCCCCTGCTCCAGGAGGCTGTCAGCCTGGGGCTCCCTGCTCCCCTAACTGGGGTGTGGGGCCCTACCCTGCCCAAGGAAGCAGGGCTGGCTGCTGCCCTGAGGGCAGGGAGAGGCGAAATCCCTGGCTCTGCTCACCTGCCCCATCCACCTGCGTGGCAGACACCTGGCGCACCCGGCCGCTGAGCTTAAACTGGGCAGGGCTGCCCTGGGCGCAGGGACGCAGGGCGCCGTCCTCCCCTGGCGCCAGCACCACGTCCTGGAAGCCTGCGATGCACTGGTTAAGTGCCACGGCACAGTCTGATGGGACCAGGACTACAACCGCCTGGCGGTCTAGCTATCACACCTGCCCGCCCCACACACCTCCCACCACAGGGGCTCAGCTGGATCCCTCCCAGGGGGTAACAGCGACACAGCAGCGTCCAGCCCTGGCCCCCCAGCATCTCCCCCACAAGCCAAGCAGACCCCCCCAGCTGCAAAAGGATACAGAGCTGATCCATGGCAGGGCCAGCTGGGTGCAGCAAGCAGCCGCGGGACGCGCCTATGCCCCCAGTGGGCAGCCAGGCCAGCGCACCCCCAGTCGGGGCATCGTCGAAGAGCAGCTGGTCCCACTGCAGCGCCAGCTCCTCATGCAGCCGCTCGCCCAGCATCCCTAGCGGCAGCTCCCACAGCCAAGCCTGGCTCAGGTGGCAGAAGCCGCGCAGCCGGGAGCTGACCCACAGCTGGCGGCACCCGCTACAGGAGGGGACAGGTCAGGGACCACCATGGGCAGGTGGGGGGCAGGCCCAATGCACGGAGCCACATGGGCTTGGGGGATTGATCTGGGGGGATGCCACACACTCACCGCCTGGCGTCCATGTGGCTGAGCTCCCGCAGCAGGGCCGACAGCGGGACCACGTTCTCACATGCCTTGCCCTGAGGGGAAAGGGGACGGATGGGCCGGGGTCAGGACAGAGCCACAATACCTGACCAGGAGGGGCACGTGTGTGTGCAGGCAGCATGTTCTCATGCCAGGAGGCTGAAGGAGGGGAGGGCAAGGGGGGTTCCCCATGATTCTCCCCCTCCAGCCCCACTCCCCACAATACCAGTGAAATGCAGGACAGTGCCAGGCCACCATGCACTGCCCAGCAGACGGAGCAGCCTCAGCACCCCTGGTCCATGTCCATCTGTCCCCTTGTTCTGGATGGGGGCAGAAATGGGACAGGACAGGGGTGAGGTTGGACCTAGAGGGTGGCAGCTGACGGAAGTTAATCATCGTGGTGCACTGTGACCAGTGGGGTCCCTCAAGGCTCTGTCCTTGGGCCAACACTATTCAACATCATTAATGATGTGGACATTGGTATCGCAAGTGGACTGGCCTAGTTAGCTGATGACACCAAACTTTGGGGTAAAGCATCCACACCTGAGGACAGGAGGGTGATCCAGGCTGACCTTGACAGGCTCATGAAATGGGCAGACGAGAACCTGATGGTGTTTAACACTGAAAAGTGCAAGGTTCTCCACCTTGGGAAGAAAAACCTGCAGCATCCTTACAGGCTCAGCAGTGCTACGCTGGTTAGCACTACAGGCAAAAGGGACTTGGGGGTCATGATTGACCACAGGATGAATATGAGCCTTCAATGTGATGCTCCACGTAGTAAAGCGCCCAAAACACTGGCTTGCATCCATAGATGCTTTTCGAGCCAATCCCAGGAAATCATTCTCCCCTTGTACTCAGCCTTGGTGAGGCCGCAGCTGGAGTACTGCGTCCAGTTTTGGGCTCCACAATTCAAAAAGGATGTGGAAAAGCTTGAGAGAGTCCAGCACATGATCAGAGGTTAGGAAAACAGACCTTATAGTGAGAGGCTGAGAGCCATGGGACTCTTCAGCCTGGAAAAGCACAGGCTCAGGAGTGATCTGGTGGCTGCCTATAGGTTTATGAGGGGTGCTCACCAGGATCTGGAAGAACGTCTGTTCACCAGAGCACCCCTAAGGGATGACAAGGTCAAACAGTCACAAACTCCTTCATGACTGTTTTAGGCTGGACATAAGGAAGAATTTCTTTACTGTCCGAGCCCCCAAGGTCTGGAATAGACTGTCACCGGGGGTGGTTCGAGCACCTACTTTGAACGCCTTCAAGAGAAATTTGGACATTTATCTTGCTGGGATCCTATGACCCCTGCTGACTTCCTGCCCCTGGGGCAGGGGGCTGGACTCGATGATCTTCCGAGGTCCCTTCCAGCCCTCGTGTCTATGAATCTATGAGGTGGGGGAATGCACAGCACCCGCACAGCAAGGCCCCGGCTGGGTTCTGGTTAGTCACAGCTGGGGAGAGCAGGCTGCCAGGGGTCTTGGAGCCAGGGGCTCAGGGAAGCAGGGGCAGCAAGATGTGGGCTGCCCCTACCCCCTGGCCCAAGCCAGGCGTGCAGCTGTCCCTGGGGATGGGCAGGGACCATCACTCACCCGCAGCCGTGCCTCCCCCAGATGGAAATTCTCCTGCAGTAGCTGGCCCATGGCCCCGAACGCGTCCTCAGGGTGGTCCAGGAAGAAGTGCGCCAGCTGCGGGGAGGGGCACAGGGTCAGGGGGGACAAGCAGGGTCTGGCTAGCATGCAGGAGTCTGGGGCATCCCCAGCAGGCAGCTGGGCACATGTAGTGTCTTCGTGGCCTCAGCCCCAGCTGAAGCCCCCTGCCCCCTCCTCCCAAAGCTCGTTGCAGGGAGACACTGCGCAGAGCCTGGTGGGCAGAGCATGGCCATCCTGGATCCCCATGTGGGTGCGTGGGTCTGCTTGGACCCTCTGACACCCTCTCCTGCCCAGGGCAGCCCTGCTCCCCTTCCACCCCAGCGCCTTTCCCCAAGGAGGGCAGTGAGCTCAGTGGCCCTCTGCCTTTTGGGGCTCAGTGGCCCTCTGCCTTTTGGGGCTTTTGGGCTGGGCCCACAGGAGCGCTGAGACTCGCTGCTTTCCCAAAGACCCCCCTGCCAGGGAATGGGCCATGTGGTGGGCTACCTGGGGTGCTGGGTACAGCAGCCAGCCTGCAAGGACTCACCTGCCTGGTGAAGTCAAGGGCGGCTTCAGTCCTGCCTGCCTGGAGCTTCCTCCGAACCCGCCCCGGGTAGAGAATGTCGTGGGGGGTCACGGCCAGGACCCTGAAGCCTGCGGGTGAGAAGCAGGGGGGGGAGAGAGAAGGACACGGACGGAGGACACGACAGGGGACGGGACACCAGGCCAGGCTGTCAGCGCAGTGCAAGCCCCCAGGGAACAGGGAGGGGAGGGAGCCATGTAGCGCTGCTCAAGGAACCTCCAGCAATTGTGGGTGGAGGGATGGGCACGTGCACCCCCCAGGCCCTGGCAGTACCCGGGGATGGACTGCCCAGGGGAGCCCACAGGTCAGGAGCTAGTTCCTGCTGCTGGAGGGGATGAAGGCCAGGAGGACCCTGCCAGTCAGGGCCTTGTGCTCTAGCAATCTCTGGCTCTGCTGGCCTGGGGGTCGAGGCAGGATCTGAGCTCTCACCAGCGTTAGGAGGCAGAAGCGGCACCGCAACTGCATCAGCAGGTTCCCAGCTCTCGCCTTTCTCGCTGTGAAGCGGCACGAACCCCTGTAAGGGCAGGACAGATGGATCAGCGCAGCTCCCTGCCCACTGCAGGGGGCACCTCTACCCTGGTCCCCAGCTGTCCCCAGCCCATCACGCTGCCCTGGGCTGCAACCCCACTCCCCAACTGGGTCAGGGCCCTCCATTAGGCCTGCACTCCCTCCCCACTTAAGGTCAACACTAACGATGCAAGGGGCTGCCCCTCGGGAGGAATCATCACAAGCACAATGACAAACTGGGTGACTCCTGGCTGGACGGCAGTGCCAAGGAGGATTGGCGGGGGGGACTCGATAGATCAGACTCGATATGAGCCTGCAGCATGGTGCAGCTGCACAAAAGAGCACTGTGATTTGGGCTGTGTCACGCGTATTAAGTGCAAGACACAGGAGGGGATGGTGCTTCTCTGCTCGGCACTGGTCAGGCCTCCTCTGGATAACGGCTGCAGTGCTGGGCTCCATGTTTTAAAAGGGAAGTGGAGAAGTGAGAGAGGGGCCAGAGGCAGAAACAATGCTCAAGGGCTTGGAAGGCAAGTCCTAAGAGAGGCTGAAGGAGCTGGGCATGTTCAGCTTGCATAAAAGCTGCTTCAGAGGGGACATGAGAGCAGCCTGCAAACACCTGAAGAGCTGCCTCACAGGAGAGGGAAAGCAGCTTCTCTCTTGGCTTGAAATTGCAGCAAAGTAAATTTAGACTGGATCTCAGATAAAACTTCTTTCTAGTCAGAGCGGGGGAACAGGTGCCCAGGGAGGCTGCGGCTGCTCCAGCACTGGAGGTGCCCACGCAGGGGTTGGGCAGCCACTGGTCGCGAGTGAGCTGGGAGCAGCAATGCCCACAGCGCCGGGGGGCACAAGAGCCGATGGGGCTGCCACACACCAGTTGCTGGGACATCACGGGCCGAGGGCTGCAGCCCAGGGCAGGGGACGCACACTCAGTGCGGGGCTGTGCTCAGCAGTAGGAGAACGAAGCAATGCTCGCAGCCAGACAGGAGAGGAAGGGAGACTAGAGGAGCTGGCGGGCAAGCTTTTTTGGGTGATGTGTTATCTTTTATTACACCATCAACTGAGTAGCTGGGAAAAAGAGCTCTCTGCAAGCTTTCGGGCACAAGCACACGTCTTTGGGCACAGGGAGTCGCTGCTGTTGGGAGATCTCCAAGGAAGGAAAGAAGCTGAACGTGTGACAGGAGGTCAGTGAGAAGGTACAGGGGCAGAAGCGAGGAAACCCCAGGTTAAGAAGGAAGAGGAGGGGGGATAATGGCAAAGGTGAGAACCCTGCAGTGCAGAGCGGCTGGGACAAGAGGAAGGGGTCGCGAGCCGGGCGGGGCCCAGGGTGCAGGGCAGAGCAGGGATGCGGCCGCCCCAGGCTCCGCGGGAAGGGAACTGCCCTCCTGCCGGGACCCACGTCGGGGCTTTCCTGCCACCAGGGCGCTGCGTGCAGGTGGCGGCGGCCTTGCCCCAGCCCCACTGGGCAGGAAAGATTTCCTCCGGTCCGACTGGTCTGCACTGGCGGGCCCGGGCCCGGGC
>NW_005843362.1:111964-144512 GCF_000455745.1 Alligator sinensis | reverse complement strand
TGCGGGTGCCCCCTCGGGGGCTGTGGTGCCCCCCTGCACCCCAGGGCAGGGCAAGCTGCTCCAGGTCCCTCATCCAGACAAGAGCCCCTGGGGGGGGCAGGGGCAGTGGTTGGTGCCCTGGCCCTCCCCCCACGCAGGACGGCCTGTACCCTGGAGCTGGGCCAGGGTGCTCGGGTGTGGAAAGGCCCGGGGAAGCTGAGGGGGAGTTTCAGGTCAAGAACAGTATTGGGGCCAAGAACACATGGGGAAAACCTGCGAGGGGCACGGATAGGCCCAGGGCCCCTGCACCCCGTGCCTCCCGCCCCCGCCGCACGCGGCAGCAGGGTGCAGCCAAGCCAGGAGCTCCCCTTGCCCGGGAGCGACCACTGCCCTCCCCGCACCCTCGCAGCTTGTGGTGGGGCACAGTGAAGGCCTGGTGCTCCCGCTTCCTCCAGCTGTGACGAATGCTGCCGGCAACGTGTTCAGGTTCTAGGACGAGCCACTACGAACATCTGCGGATCCTATCACAGATGTCACCCAAACCCTGCACTTCTCGCACGGTTCCCAAACCCGCCCGACAACGGCTTTCCATGCCTGCGGTTTGGCCTGGCCTTCGGCTGTGGCTTCACCTGCTGCTTCCCCAAGCCCAAGGAAGGCCACGTGCCCAAAAGCTCGTCCCACGCAAGCTCTCCCTCACCACAAAGCCTGTCTGGGCGATGCTTGTGGTCTGGCACAGGCATTAGCACACGTGCTCCTTGCTTCCACCCCGGATGGCGTCCGCAGCAGGGGTCTAGAGCTCTGAAGAGGGGTGCAGGGGCCTGGTGCAGCAACGCAGCACACCGTTTTCTCCCGGTAAAGAGAAGCAATGGGCGCTGACATGCTGGGGCCCAGGGCTACATTACCAAGCTTAAGATCAAAGCAAAACAAAATGCAGCGTTAGTGGCACATGCGGGAGCGGGCTGGATTGTATGTTACATTTAGGAAGTGCGGCCAGCTGGGCAAAGATAACATTGTGTCATGATTGTTCCAGTCAGAGCAGCGAAATGCACTCCCCTTCCTGATCCTTAATACAAAAGCCCCAGGCATGTGTTACTGAGCTTGACCCTGGCCAGGGATATCTCACACCTGGCAACAGGCCCTTTTTCCTTTCCCTCTCCATCCTGGCAACTGTTTCTGACAAACAAGTTACCGGCCAAGCATAGTCATACACAAAGTGACAGCAACCGTGAGTGACCCCTCCGTGGACTTCCAGTAAGAGGAACAGCCTACGTCAGATCCAGAGGCCTGGAAGGGCCAGCAGGGTCCTGTAACCCCCCTTCCCAGTCCCCCCAGTTGTGCCAGGAGCTGTGCCAGCTGCAGGGCTCCAGTCCCTGCATGCAACGGTTGTAGGCCAGTCAGACCTGGGTGCTGTGCTGCAGCTGGCAGCATTGTCCTTCTCTGTTGCTCCCCCAGATCCTCCTCCGGGGACCCTCCCCAGGGCAGCACTCCTTCCCCAGTGCTCAGCAGCGCTTAGCATCATCCTTCTCTGTCACTCCCTCAAATCCTCAGGGCACCCTCCCTGGGGCCACGCTCCTTCTCCAACTCTCAGCAGCAGAGACTGCCCCAGTCCAAGCTACGAATACAGGGACACGGCTCCCCGCCCAGCCCCTGTGGGCCCAGGAGTTCCCTGCCTCCAGCACTCTCGCCTGGAGGCTCCTCTCAGGCAGGAGTCACCCAGGCACCAAATAAACCTTGTTGAATGTGAAGTGTCCCAGGCACATGGGTCACTTCTGGATGATGCCGTGGGGTGTCGCTGGCTGTGGCGCAGGCAGGCACATGGTGCTGGGCTGGGTGCAGGGGAGCCGGTGGGAGTGAGGCCTGCAGCACCTGGTGGAGCAGGACTGATGGGGTCTCGTGTCTGTAGCCATAGACACAAGGGGCATGGCCCCAGCTCATTCTCAGTCCCCTTCCTGGAGGCCTCCTGGCACACAGCCTGGGGGCTGCATCCACATCTGCACACGTGCCAGCGCTCCCTGCAGCAGGGCGCTCAGCGCCAGGGAGCATCCAGCATCTCTCCCAGCTGCAGCCCAGCTAAGAGGCATCAAACAAACCAGGGCAGGCTCGGCCCTCGCCTCCCTGGCTGGGCCAACACAGAGCAGCCCAAAGCCCGGCCCAGGCCCCGCCCACACTTAGCTCTGCCCCTCGCGCACCCTCTCCCAGAGCAGCCTCCACACCCGTGAGCCTGCCCCCACTCCCACCTTGCTCTCCCTCAGCTGCCCCACCACAGACACCTTTGCCCAGGGCCCATCCCTACTCACAGATGCCACCCTCAGACTGCGCCCAGCCCACCCCACCCAGAGAAGACCCTGCCCCCAGACCCCCATGCACGGGCCTCCAAGCCTCACAGCACGGGTGGGCCAGCAGCACAGCTGAAAGCTGCTTCAGCCCAAGCCCCCCAGGGAAAGGACCCTCCCCAGGCCGACAGTGCCCATAGGGCCTCTGCCCCCAGCTCCGTGCTCACCTGCCCACTCTGCTGTTCCAAGGCGCTCCTGTCCCTGTCCCTGGCCTTGCTGTGGGGGCAGCAGGTTCTGCCCCAGGGCTTCCTGAATTGTTCTTCCTAAGTGACCACCAGATGCACGTGGTCTTTGCCTTATGGGCTAATTGCATGGCTACATTCATCCACTGCACCATGCCCCGTGCCTCGCCAGGGGCATCCTCATGGCTGTTCTCTTTCACTTAACCCCCTTCTGGGGCATTGACCGAGAGCCCAGAGAGCAACAGCCCCGAGGGCTTCTCCCACAGTGCTCAGTGACATGTCCCTTTCCTTACACACCAGGCCAGGCAGTGCACTGCTGGGCGGCCTCTGCCACGGCCCGGACATGGTGGAGCCTTGCACCGCCTTCTGAGACCCGCTTCCCATGACACAGCCTCTCCCATGTGGGGCTCATAGAGGCAATCCTCATCATTTCCTCACAAGCATTTTCCGCAGGCATCGGAGCAGTCCCAGTCTGTCCCCGAAGGGCTTCCCGCAGAGGCCTTGTGGTGACAGCGGGAACAAAGGTGGCTCCTCCTCTCCATATGGCCCCTCATCCAGCCAATGAGCGACAGGCAGGAGCAGTTCTGGTCCTAGGACCTGCTTGTGAGAGAGGGGCTGGCAGAGCTGCTGGGCAGAGGGGCCGTCTGTGGCAGGCTGCTGCAACCAGTGTGGGGCAGGACAGGCTCTTCCTGCCAGCACTGAAGGCTGGAGTCAGGTGGCAAAGGCCCACGGTGGCATGGGAGTGTGGGGCGGCTGGAAGCCACTGCTGGGGCATCTGAGGGCAGGGTCAGCCCTGGGCTGGCTGGCAGGTGTGAGAGGTGGGTTCAGGTGGCTGAGATGGGCCCTGATTAGGGGACTGCCCCAGGGGCAACTGAAGGGAGACAGAAAGGCGGCGTGGGGCCCAGGGAGCAGGGGGCACACGTGGGGCTGCCAGCACGGGGGACAATGACCTGACTGCAGCACGGATACCGCAGCGGGCCCGGGAAGGGGATTGCACCCACTGGAGGTCAAGGGTCAGGGCCTGGCCCAGGCAGGGGAACAGCCAGCTCTGGACGGGGTGGTGAAAGTGGGATGCTGGCAGCAGGTGGAGTGCGGGAAAGCTTTGGGTGGAAACCAGCTGCGGCCGCGTCCACAGTGTTTACAGTCCAGAGAGACAGGTCCTTGATCCCATCCCCCAGGAAGGACATCACTTGGAGTTGGTTCTCCGGTCCTACCGAGCCCCGGACTTCATGTCTCCCTAAAGCACAACCTGCAGGTCCACCAAGCCTCTTACCGAAAACAACTCGTTCCTGGTTCCTAGGGAGGTTGTTCTGCTAATGAATAGCACTCTGCTGCAAATGTGTCTGACATCTGGGGTGAATTTACAAATGACTCCAACCCCGTGTGAAATGGGCACGCCGCCACCCTGGAGAGCGAGCAGTGGAGGGTGGGCAGCAGGGGGGACTAACAGGCACATAACCAGGGGAGTTTTTTAGTAGAAAAGGTTTATTTGGCATCCAGGCCCAAGTGGTCACACAGGTCAATGCCTGCCTGGGCTCTGAGTTGAGAGTGCTGGAGGTGTGTGGAATCAGAAAATATATATGCCTTAAACTTTGATTATTTTAGTTATAAGATGACATAACCGCTTTGTGGAGAATTGCTGGCTCTGTATAGTAGAACAGATAAGAGAAAGTGTTTGTTCTTTGTAACTCCTCTGCAACTGCTTCGCTCACCGCGGCCTTGAAGATAGCAAAAAAGTATGTACAACTCTGATTTGCAGGTGCAAGAAGGAGGTTTGTGAACTAACCTCGCCTCCCCCATTAGTTCCCATCCTGATTACAGCAAAGTAGTAGTGAAGTAATATTACAGCCGCTTTTCATGCTAATTTCACTATATGATCACGTGAGTTGTAAGCAACTGTTAAAAAGTATATAAGCCTCCTGATTTTGCTCTTGTGGGGGGGACCCCTTCCAAGTGCTTGGGAAATCCATGTCACTTTGGAATCCCCCCTACAGCTGTAGTTTCTTTTGAATAAAAGCTTCTGCTGACCTGACCCAAAAGTATGCTGCGTGTGTTTCCACGACAGGTGGGCAGAGATGGCTGGCACCAAGTGCCATCTCCACATGGATTGAGAGTGGGAGCGGGTGGGGCAGGGGCAGGGGCATGTGGAGCTGGGCTGCAGAGATGAGCCCACGAGGGGGAAAGGGAGAAGGATGACAGCCCTGGCAAAGAGAGATGCTGCTGAGAGAGGCCTGGAGCAGCGCCGCAGGGGGCACTGGAGCCCTGGAGCTGCCACGTGCATGAAGTGAGGTGGCGCAGCCAGGGTCCATGGGACGCTCCCACTCCCTATGGCCAGACCTAGGTGAAGAGGTTGGTGCCGATCCTGCGGGGAAGCAAAGTCACAGAGTTGCTGCAATTTCCTGGGCGGGGGCATAAACTCGGGCAGGCAGCCAGGGCTATGGGGTAGCCACCCCGCCCTGCCCCTGCCCACATCCAATCTGCTGCAGGTGCCCGTGTGCCGTGGCTCAGCAGGCCCCTCCACACAGAAGCACCAGGCAGCTGCCGTGGGGCAGGCGGGACACCTGCGGTTGCACAGGGAGCAGCTGCTGGTGCCAGGAGTGCAGTGGGGAGAAGCTGTAGTGTGGAGGGGCTGCCCTGGTGAGGGGTGGCTCCCCTGCCCTGTGCCCCCCGCCCCCAGGGCCCAGCGGAGCAGACATGGAGCTGCTGAAGCAGCACCGAGCACAGCAGCCTGGCTCCGGCAGTGCAGCCCAGGCCGTGCGGGAGTTGCTCCTGGTTCTGGCTGCGAGTGCTGTCAGGGACTGTGAGCCCAGGGGCTCTGCCAGGCTCCTTCCCCATCTCCTGCTTGTGCTCCTGCCCACGCAGCTCAGGGTAGGGTCAGGAGGGGACCACGGCAGCACCACATCCATCTACTCTGGCCGAGGGCCCTTCCCAGCCCCCACTGCCCCTGCCCGCAAGCCGTGGCCCCCGGGATCCCTGCCAGGGGAGGGCCCTGCTGCTCACAGGGTCGCGTTCCAGTTGTCCTGGCTGGAGCCAACCTTCTTCCGCAGCAGCCGCATGGTCTGCAGCACCTCCTTCCCGTTCTCGTCCACAAAGCACTGGCCCACGAAGACGGTGGTCAAGATTGTGGGTGCTGGTCAAGTGAGTGCTCTGTGTAGGCTCTAGCTCCCCCTCCATGCTGGCCGTGCCAGCTGGGTATGTGGCTGCTGGCTAATATCTGCCCAGGGGTCTTGCCAGGCCAGCATCTGTGGCACAGCACAAAGAGCCAGGCTGCGGAGGGGCAGGCAAGGGCCCTGGGCAGGGAGGGGACTGCTGGATGCACCGCTGGGCCTGGAGCTGGTGCCAGGTATGGGGTGGCTGAGAGAGCCCTCCAGGATGAGGAAGAGGAGCCAAAAGGGGTGGCCCAGGCAGAGGGGAAGTGGAGGCAGGAGCTGGGTACTGCCCAGGGCAGGTGGATGGATAGAAACCTTTGCACTGGCATGGGGCTGCCCCGGCCTTCCCACCCCACTGCACATCGGGCCATGTACTGGTGAACGACCAGGTGACGGTGAGCCCGAACGTTGGCTGCTCCAAGTTTCCTATCTGCTGGCTGCCCCTCAGGGGGGACACACTGATCAGCTTGTCTGCGCTGGAGACTTGGGTGAGGTACGTGCCGAAGATTTTCCCAACGTTGTTTACAGCTAAGACGTTCATTTCAGAGTCCAGGTCGTTCTGCCACCGCCCGAGCAGGGAGCACTGCGGAGGAGGGCTGCGGTCAGCAGAGGGTCCAACTCCTGAGCGAGGGCATCGCCCCAGAGCCCCCAGCCCTGGGGACCAACCCAGAAACCAGGAGACAGAGGACGGGGGTCCTGAGCTGTGCAGGGAAGTGCCTTCTGGCATGACCCATTCCCTGGGTCTGTCCCGTTTCAGACAGCCCCAAATCTGTGCAGTCGCCTCCACAACCATGGAGCTGCTGAGGCGGTCAATACCCAGGTGTTGTGCTAGGGACATTGCTCTGATGGAGCCTCTGCCCGGCTGGTCCTGAGATCTGGGGAGCTCTCAATGGGTAGGGAAGGGCTGGGGGGCTGAAGAATCTGCCAGTGCACTGGTTTGGGCAGCGTACCCCTTTGCAAACCTGGGTCCAGCACATCCCACCAGACCTCCTAGATGGTCAGTTCATTGCCAGGCCCATCGCATGGCCCCACACGCTGCTGAAACACTCTAGGCTTGTGCCCGAGCTGTCTGTGGTGCCCTGACCTCGCTTGTGGTGCCCAGACCTTGCCACAGTCACAGCCACGGAGCATCCTAGCCTACCTGTTGGGAGTCCTTCATGCTGAGTTCACACACCCTAGAGCCATCGCTGCTCCTGCCCGTCGGGGTGACAGTGTCCCTGCCCGGGCAGTCAGCAGCTCAGCCCAGGTCTCCGGGGCACAGATCCTGACATGTGCTAGAGCAGAGACCCTGCAGAGGGGCAGGTCCCAGCCCCCTCCCCTCCCCACTCACAGCCCTGCCGAGCCCCGCCACCCTCTGCTGTGGGCTCCAACCTCTAGGATCTCCCAACAGTGCATGCCGCAGCATCTCAAGACAGTGCAGAGGAAGCATGAAACCCCTGCTTCCACCAGCACTGCACCTGCCTGCTGAGTACCTTGTCATTTAAAGGGATGCTGAGGGTCCCCATGGCCAGGGCCAGGGCCAGGACCAGGATGAAGCCAATGCTCTGCATCATTGCTGGGAGCTGGAGCTGCTTGAGGGATGGTGAGTCTCTGCAGGCTGTTACCAGTCAGCTCTGTGCTCCTGAGGGAGCCCTGGCACCCAGCTTGCTGGACTTACAAAGGACTTTTTCTATTCTCCTCCCCGCCCCCATGCACACACACACCTGATCTACCCAGAACTAAGCACAAGAAAAGTTGAATAGGTATCTCAGGCCGTACATTCCCCGGCCCCACTATGGGAGGCCTATTTAAACTTGATTGACTAAAACTCGGTTGCCGGGTTAGGGAATGCTGAGGCAAGAGATCGAGTCAGAGGGGGTATGGCCGACATTTGAACAATGGTTAGGGGCTCATCACAACATCCAGCCCGTGGGAGGCCTGACCACAAATGCTGTCATACTTTTCCCGGGATGACTGGTGGAAGTCCTCCCCACAACGTTTATGGACACTCCGAGTAATCAATCCCCTTAAGTCTGTTAAAAGACTACAGTAAGATCTGAAAGTCACGCTGAGCTGACAGGTAAAATACAAAACACTGATGCTGACTTCACAGTGCAAGCATAGCTAGGCCATCTGAGAAGAAACAATGTGGTATCCCTTCCAATATATCTTCTATATTCATAATAATTTCAAGCTGGCTCCTAGGTGTCTTGATGTTTTTCCTGGTTGTTAATCAGCTTCTTAAGATGTTCCAAACCAGATAACCCCTTGTCACTGAAAAAGATAATTCATTTAAATTGAAACTGTTTATATAACAGGATTTTCCCTGTCAATTATGGCTTGAGACCCCCTTGATTTACACAATTAAAAGAATGCTTTGAAGAGGCTGGGCTAAGAGTATAAGAAAGCTGTAAAGCAGCACACAGTGTGCTTCAAGAGAGAAATCTCTCTGACACCACCGCTGTTGTTCTCGAGAATCTGGGAGAAACAGATCATATCTTCCCATCGCCTGCTAAACCTTCAACGATTGTGCTGGGAGCTTTGCCTGTCAACAAAACACCCACGTACCTTGGAACGGGGAGATCCCAGCTCTTGCGCTCTCTTTTTCTTTTTCTCTCTAGGCACAGCTTGCTGAACCTGAATTTTATTAGTTAAGCTTGAGCTAGGTTTCCCCAAATACTCAATTAAATCAGGGTAATATTGTAATTGTTTTTGTTTGCTTTCCCTTGCATGGTTATTACTACTAGTACCATCATAAATTCCATAGACTTAGCAATAAATAATTTTTATACTCAAACTGGTGGTAACCAGGTGAATTTTTCCTTCTCTACTTCCCCTTCCCCACTTGCTCTGCAGCAACGCTTCTTTTACCTAAGCCAAAGATCCCTGAGAATCGCAAAAGTACTGTGGGATCCACTCATCAAGAGGCTACCACTACTAGGACAGTTAGGGCAAAACATTGGGACATGCTGAGTTTGAGACATAAGGGGATCAGCTTGTACAGGCTGATTGACCCCGTTTGGCTCAGATGTGCCCTAATGACCTGAATGCTGGCCCATGAGGGTGTCAGCTGGACACCCAGCTGGATTCAGAGGTCTTCTGTTCACCTGTGAGTGTGTGTCCGACTGCATTTTATTGTTACCTTAATTAACTGATTCCTGGCACATGAGGGTTTCAGCCTGTCCATGCTAATCAACCCGGCCGGGTCAGGCATGTCACATTAATGTATGTGTGTGTATTTGACTGATTTCATGCCAGGAGGAACCCAGCCCCATTGAAACTGAGTCCTGAAAGATAGCTCCATTTTGGGTGAGGACTTGCAGAAGGGAGAGATACAGCTCCGTATAGAAACACAAGTAACACAAGCAGCACATTGATAGCATTACAAAGACCCACATACAATTACATTGCCAGCCACGCAGTCCCGTCCTGCATCCCTGCACCCTCGGGAACGGGCAGCCAGGCAAATGGGGCCCAGGCCATAAAGGGGGCAGGAGATGCGGCCACAGCAGCAGGACCCCTGGGTCCAGCAGAGCATGGCAGGCAGGGCACAGATGCATGGTGGGTCAGAAAAGAGACATGAGACAGGTTGGCAGGCTTGTCTTTTATTACTCCCCCTGAACAACAACACGTGCATGTATCTCAGCACCCACCGGGCCCCCAGCAGCACAGAGCAGCTGCTCCCCGGTGCCAGCTGCAGAGACGCAGGAGCGGGGGCAGCAGCTCTGCGTGTGCCGGACCAGCTCCCAGCGCTGCCCCGGGCTTCTCCCCACATGCACAGGTTGCTCCTTGTAGTCATGTGGGAAAGGTCTCTGTCAGGTGTGCACAGGATGGTTTCTTGTCTCCTTCCTCTCCAGGCTGCATCTTTCACTTTGGTTTATGGTCCTCATGGTCAAGGCTGGAGCACAGCTGGCAGCCAGGCAACGGAGCTAGTGCAGAGCCCAGGCTGATGGGACGGCATGTGGGGTGGGTCTGCACCCCCAGTACAAGCAAGGATGGAGGGGGCTGGGATACGTGCACGTGGGGGCAGAAGGTGCAGTGCCGGGGTCTGCTGCTTTCCTTATGCAATGCGGGTGAAGACGTTGCAGCCGGTCCTGCGAGGAACCCCAGCATCAGGAGGACGGAGCCGGCAGGGGCCATGCGCTCAGTGCTGCATGGCACACGCAGGACCGTAGCCCCCAGGGAGGCCTGGGTCCCCAGCCCCTGCTGCCTGGCACTGAGGACCGCTGCCTGGGGAAGCTCCTCGCCGACGGCCTGCCTCCCAGGGCGCCAGCAGCCCAGCCCAGGGCCATGCACCACGGGGGCAGCGCCCACCACACCACAGCCCCAGACCCACGGGGCCCTCGGCCAGGCGCTCCCCAAGGGGGGCCGGGCAAAGGCACCGGAGAGCAGCAGGACCTGACGCCTCCCCACACAGCTCCGGCCTGCAGGACAGGGCACGGGGATGCCCGGGACGGCCCTTCACGCCCCACAGAGACCCAGAGCCGTGCCTGCCCCGCTCACCTGGTCGCTTTCCAGTCGTCCTTCCCGGAGTTGACCTCCTCCCTCAGCAGCCACATGGTGTGCAGCGATTCCTCCCCGCTCTTGTCCACGAAGCACTGGCCCACGAAGACGGTGGTCGAGTCTGTGGGCAGTGGGCGGGTGAGCGCTGTGGGCCCTGCCGTGGGCTCTGGCTCCCCATCCACGCTATCCGTGCTGGCCGGGCACGTGGCTGCCAGCTAGCGTCTGTCTGGCGGGCACGTCCGCAGGGGCCGCTGTTGTCACCCCAGGTGCGCCCGGGACAAGGGTCGGGCTGCGGCCGGCCCTAGCGATGGGGACGGATCGTGGGGAGGGTGGGAGACGGGCAGGTGATGCGGGGCCATCCCGGTGCATCCTGGCTGTTCCCAGGCCTTTCCTGCTGTTCCAGGCCAGGGCAGAGGGCTGGAGCCCGTGCCCCAGGGGCAGGCGACGGGGAAGGGGAGAGGGTCTCCTGCAAGGGCAGCCAGTGGCTGAGTGCAGGGGAGAGGGCAGGGGGAGGAGAGAGCAGACGAGGGGCAGGGGCGGGGCCGGAGGGCTGGGGCTGGAGGCTGCCCACCGCGGCTGCCAGGCACGCACCTGAGAAGCTCTTCCAGTTGACGGTGAAGCCGAAGGTGGGCTGCTGCCCCTCACCATGCAGCTGCTGGGACCCACACAGCAGCGCGGGCTGGATGGGCGCCTGCGTGGCCGACACGGCCGTCCTGTACTCGCCGGAGAAGCTGCCGTCTGCTTCCACGTCAAAGATGTGCACCTGGGAGCCCAGGTCGTTCTGCCACTGCCCGGACAGGATGCACTGCGCGGGAGCACACGGGTCAGCACGGGCTGCACACAGCACTCACAGAAGCGGACCCCCTGCCCAACTCCCCAGGGTTTGTGCCCAGCACAATGGGGCAGCGAGAAGGCTGGCACAGCTGACCTTGCAGGGCCTTGCGAGCAGCTTTGGCACCGGGCTTCCTTCTCGCCTGGCGGGCGCATCCGTGGCCGGCTCCTGCCCCTCACAGAGTTTTTCACCCTCTTGGCAAAGTGACTTCTAAAAGAGCAAAAGAAAACCCAGCTGTTTCCTTGGGTCAGCAGAAGCTGCAAAGTGCAACCTGGACCCCCCAGAGCAAACACCCGGCCCCAGGCACCACTACCCCGCACCTTCTTCCATGATGCCACTCCCAGCGATGCCAGGCCCAGGGACAGGGCCAGCGGGAGGCGAATTTCCCTCATCATTTCTCCAGTGTCTGCAGGTGCTAGATGTGCTGGCCGGTCCTGCTGCAGCAGAGTTGTGGCTCCTTCCTTCGTGTTCGCTCGCTCGCTCACTCGCTCGGGATAGCTGGGTTGTGGGGGAATGAGCAGCCTCTCACAGATGCTGCGGTGATGATAAAAATGGTGTGCCCGGTGTCACAGTGAAAGTGAAAGGGAAACAAAGTTGTTTCTGAAGTTGTTTATTAGTCATTTCTTGGAATTCCTCTTGTTTCCCAGCACTGCCGACTGCTTCCAGTCCTAGCTGAAAGCCCTGACACAGGAATGTTGTCTTAACTCAGGCAAAAGTGAACTCTGGTGTGGAGATGCATAATGGTGCCAGGCTGGATGCTCAGGAAGGCAAGATTTTGTTCGAACTACGGCCGGCTGCCAGTCTCTCCTTGGGCACCTTCTGCGAGGACCACAACACTGGCAGCGCGGAGGGGGAGCCTCATCACTCCTCCCTCGTGCGCGAGGGGCCAGGCTGCGGCCACGCTGCCCCAGCCTGTGACTGTCCCTGTACCGGCCCCCTTTCCCCGGGTCAGCGTCTCCCTGGGTGCTCTCCGGGAGGACCCATGCCGGGAAGGGGCAGGACCAGCGCTGGTCTTGGCCTTGGTGCAGAGGCAGCAGGTGCCTGCAGCGTAGTGAGCGAGGAGCAGTTGAGGGGAGGCAGAAGGGTGGCATGGGGCCCAGGGAGCAGGGGGCACATGTGGGGCTGCCAGCGTGGGGGACAATGCACTGGCGTCGGCACGTGTACTGCAGCGGGGCCAGGGTGAGGGTCGCACCCACGGAAGGTCAAGAGTCAGGGTCCGGCCCAGGCAGGGGAACAGCCAAGTCTGGGCGGGGTGTTAGCAGCGGGATGCCGGCAGCAGGCAGAGTGCGGGGAAGCTCTGGCTGGGAACCAGCTGCAGCCGCGTCCATCGTGTTTACAGCCCAGAGAGACAGGTCCTGGATCCTGTCCTCTGGGGAGTGCTGAGCCCTGCCCCTGGCACCCTGCTCTTGCCTGGCCCCACTCCGCACCTGCTTGGTGCTGAGCAGCTCCGCCTGGCCCTGCCTCTGCCTCTGCCTCCAAGCACCGCCAGGGGCACTGAACCCCATCCTGTCAGCTCCAGACCAGGTTTCCCATCTGTCGAGATCTGTCTACATTGCTTTCTGTCCTCCACCGTGTTCACAGCCCTTCCCCGTGCCGCGCCGTGCTGTGCCCTACACAAACTTGCTCCAGAAGCTTTCTGTGCCAGCGTCCACACCATCAATACACAGGATGAGCAGCCCCAGGCCCAAGACAGCCCCTGTGGGGCTCCACTCGAAGCCTCCCACCATCCTGACATGGACCCAGTCAGAATTACCCTTTGCTGGCAGCCACTGAGCCAGCCGTCTCTCCCCCTTACAGGACCTGCGTCCCACCTACACTTCTCCAGTTCACGTACGAGGAGGTCATGTGGGACTCTGTCCAAAGCCTTTCTGAAGTCCAGGTACACGATGCCCACATCAGGCCCTTGATCCACAGCATGCCTTCTTGGACACAGTAGCTACTGTGTCCCGGGAGATCAAGTTTCTTGGACACCATTTGTTCTTAGCTGATGTGCTGCAGCAACATGACACAATTTGGGGGGGTTGCAGCACTAGGTTACCCAGTTTAAGATCAAAGCAAAGCGAAATGCAGTATTAGTGGCATGTGAACAAATGGGCTGGATTATATGTTAAGTTTAGAAACCGCAACCAGCTGGACAGATAGTCAGAGGATGTTGTGTCATGACTGCTGCCGTCAGACCAATTTAGTGCACTCCTCTTACTCCGATTTCTCATACGAAATCTCGCCTTCGTGAGCATCCAGCCCAGCACCCTTATACATCTCTGCACCAGAGTTCACCTTCACCTGAGTTAAAACGACCACACCTGGGTCAGGGCTTTCAACTAGAACTGGAAGCAGCTGGCAGGGCTAGGAAATACACGGCGACACCTGCTACATGCCCAGAAAGGAGAAGAACTGCATGAATGGACCACAAAGCCCTTTGAAAAGGAGGGAGAGTCGTTAGTGCCTGCTGGGTGCAGAGCCATGGCCAGGGACTGTGAACGCCATCACCTCCTCAGCCGCTGCCCCCGGCAGTTGTGTTTAAGTTTGGATGGAGCAGGGAGCAAAGGGGGTGATGCCCCCACGCCGGGTCCTCCTCTGCCTGCGGGCGAAGGGCAGCAGGTGAACAGAGCCGCCAGATGCAGACGCAGACGCAGGCCTGTCCCAGCTGACGGCACCACCCTGCTCCTGTCTCCAGACAGTTGCCCTGGCCCTGGCTCGGCCCTGCCCTGCCCTGCCCTTCTCCCTATCACGGTCACTGTTGACACCAGGCACTCGGTATCCAGGATGTGGGCAGCAGCTGGGCAACGCATCGGACACTTCACTTGCGGGAACTGCTCCTTCCCCTGCAGCCCGGCTGTCCCGAGCGAGCAGGAAGCACGGAGCCGCCCCTCTGCTGCAGCAGGACCAGCTGGCACGTCCGACACCTGCAGATGCTGGAGAAATGGTGAGGGAAATCCGCCTCCCGCTGGCCCTGGCCCTGAGCCCGGCATCGCTGGGGGTGGCATCGTGGAGCAAGGTGCGGGTGGTGGTACCCAGGGCCGGGGGCCAGGCGCTTGCCCTGGCGGTTCTGGGTCGTCGGGAAACACCATGTATCTGGGTTCATGAAGGCAGTTTTCCTTAAGCATTCCCGGGGATAACTGTTCTTCTGGCGTGGTTTAGTACCCACTGAGGGGTTAGGGCTTGAAGCCCACTTTATGGAAATAGGAGGCTCCCCCCTAGCTTGCTCCTATGGCCATATGGCTGAGGGCAGGCAAAACTTGGGGGCATCTGAACCCCAAGCCTTCAGCCTTGGGCCTGAGCATAGGATGCCCGCCAAAAGACTTTGGAAGTATCTGAAGGCCCTAGGGGGGTGGAGGATTTTTGCCAGTTGTAGGGTCACTTATGGTTCTGGACTGACTCACGGATTTGGACTTGATTTGGCTGGGAACACGAAAGATTTCTTTAAAAATAAAAAATTAAAAAAAGGTGTGGGTCACGCTTCATGGCTTCTGCTGACCCAGGGAAGCAGCCAGGTTTTCTTCTGCTCTTCTAGAAGTCACTTTGCCAAGAGGATGGAAACCCCCGTGAGGGGCAGGAGCCGGCCAAGGATGCAACCGCCAAGAGAGAAGGGAGCTCAGGGCCAAAGCCTCCAGCAAGGCCCTGCAAGGTCAGCTGTCCCTGCCCTCCTGGGTGCAGCGCCTCGCTGGTCTGGCCTCCCTGCGCTGCCTTGGGCCAGGCACCCGGATATTTCCAGCAGAGCCGTCCCGCAGCCGGTGCCACGGAGCACCCTGCTTCAGGCGGCTGCACAGGGGGCGCGGGTCCCTGCCTCGTCCTGCTGGGCACGGGGCCTGGGGCGGTGGGCAGCGTGGCCTCTCCTGCGGGCACCGCTTGTGGCCCGTGCTGACCCGTGTGCTCCCGCGCAGTGCGTCCTGTCCGGGCAGTGGCAGAACGACCTGGGCTCCCAGGTGCACATCTTTGACGTGGAAGCAGACGGCAGCTTCTCCGGCGAGTACAGGACGGCCGTGTCGGCCACGCAGGCGCCCATCCAGCCCGCGCTGCTGTGTGGGTCCCAGCAGCTGCATGGTGAGGGGCAGCAGCCCACCTTCGGCTTCACCGTCAACCCCCCGCCCTCTCCCCTGCACTCAGCCACTGGCTGCCCTTGCAGGAGACCCTCTCCCCTTCCCCGTCGCCTGCCCCTGGGGCACGGGCTCCAGCCCTCTGCCCTGGTCTGGGGCTGTGGTGTGGTGGGCGCTGCCCCCGTGGTGCATGGCCCTGGGCTGGGCTGCTGGCGCCCTGGGAGGCAGGCCGTCGGCGAGGAGCTTCCCCAGGCAGCGGTCCTCAGTGCCAGGCAGCAGGGGCTGGGAACCCAGGCCTCCCTGGGGGCTACGGTCCTGCAATGGCTGATGCTGCCTGCATCCACTCCCACTGACACTGGGCTTCCCCACAGGACCGGCTCCAATGTTTTCACCCGCATCAAGTGAGCAAAAAAGCAGGACCCCAGCACCGCAGCCCCTGCCCCCTGTCCCCACAGTTCCACGTGCATGCGACCCAGCCCCAGGGCTCTTCCTCCCATGCACACTCGGCCTGCATTTGTCCTAGGGGTGCAGACCCCCTCCCACGCCATCCCATCAGCCTGGGCTCTGTGCTGGCTCCATGCCTGGCTGCCAGGTGTGCATTCAGCATGGCGAGCACCAGCGCTACCTCGCACTGTGGGCTTGGGCAGTGCATTTGTCCAATCTTTAGCTTGAAGATGCTAGGAGCACTGAGTGGTGCCACTAAGTGCCTGGGCTGTGGTTGTGCTGGAACAGAGACGTCTGCCCACAGGCTTGTATGTAAGTTGTTAACGAGCAGCCTTGACTGTGAGGACCATAAATCAAGGTGAAAGACGCAGGCTGGCAAGGGAAGGAGAGAAGAAAGAGTCCTGTGCAGACCTGGCAGAGATCGTTCCCGGATGACCAAAGGAAGCCCCGTGTACATGTGGGGAGAAGCCGGGGCAGCGCTGGGAGCGGGCTGCCGAGAGGCGCTGCCCCCTCTCTCCTGCATCTCCCCAGCCCGCACCGGGGAGGAGCTGCTCTGTGCTGCTGGGGGCCTGGCAGGCGCTGAGATACGTGCACGTGTTGTCATTCAGGGGGAGTAATAAAAGACAACCTGTCTTATGTCTCTTTTCTGACCCACAGCGTGACTGTGCCCTGCCTGCCATGCTCTGCTGGGCCCAGGGGTCCTGTTGCAAGTGGGGCACAAGTTACAGAGTTTGTCCCTGGCTGGGGATCTCTCCCTATGTGGACATCTTGGACTTGCCCACAGGTCCCTTTTACTTTCCCTTTTGCTGTTTGGCGCCTGGCAGCTGTTTCTGAGAAGCAAGATAATAGCAAGGGCAGTGATAAAGAAAGTGACAGTAACTGTGAGTGACCCCTCCATGGACTTCCAGTAAGGGGAACTGCCCATGTCACAGATCCCAGCCACACCTGCTTGGCAGGGGCATAAAAGGTGTCTTGCAGGGAGCCCAGGCATAGGTCCCTGCCTGCAGACTCACCAAACCCACAAGCAGCTCCAGCTCCCAGCAGTGATGCAGAGCATTGGCTTCATCCTGGTCCTGGCCCTGGCCCTGGCCATGGGGACCCTCAGCATCCCTTTAAATGACAAGGTACGCACCAGGCAGGTGCAGCGCTGGTGGCAGCAGGAGTTTCATGCTTCCTCTGCACCATCTCAGCCTGCTCCAGCATGCACCATCAGGGGATCCTAGGGGTTGGAGCCCAGAGCAGGGGTGGTGGATCCTGGCAGGGCTGTGATTGGGGAGGGGAAGGGGCTGGGACCTGCCCCCCTGCAGGGGCTCTGCTCTAGGGTACCACAGGACCTGTGCCCCAGAGTCCCGGGCTGAGCTGCTGGCTGCCCAGGCAGGGACAACATCTCCCCGATGGGCAGGAGCAGCGATGGCTCGGGTGTGTGACCTCAGCGTGAAGGACTCCCAACAGGTAGGTTAGGATGCCCCATGGCTGTGACCGTGGTGAGGCTGGGGCACCACAGATGAGATCAGGGCACTACAGACATCTTGGGCACAAGCCTAAAGTGTTTCAGCAGCGTGTGGGGCCATGCAACAAGTCTGGCAATGGGCTGACCATGCAAGAGGCCTAATGGGATGTGGGATGTGCCAGACCTGGGTCTGCAAATGGATGCGCTGCACAAACCAGTGCACTGGGAGGTTCTCCAGCCACCCACACCCTTCCCTACCCATTGTGAGCTGCCTCAGGCTCAGCACCAGCCGGGCAGAGGCTCCATCAGAGCAATGCCCCTAGTCCTTCGCCTGGCCTTTGGCCTCCTCAGCAGCTCCATGTCCCTGGAGGCAACTGCACAGATTTTGGGCTGTATGAAATGGGACAGATCCAGGGAACAGAGTACAGCCAGAAGGCGCTTCTCTGCATGGCTCAGGACCCCCGTCCTCTGTCTCCTGGTTTCTGGGTTGGTCCCCAGGGCTGGGGGCTCTGGGGCGATGCCCTCGCTCAGGGGCCGGACCCTCTGCTGACCACAGCCCTCCTCCGCAGTGCTCCCTGATCGGGCGGTGGCAGAACGACCTGGGCTCGGAAATGAACATCACGGCTGTAAACAACGTTGGGAAAATCTTCGGCACGTACCTCACCAAAGTCACCAGCTCAGACAAGCCGATCAGTGAGTCCCCCCTGAGGGGCAGCCAGCAGATGGGAGACCAGGAGCACCCGACGTTCGGGTTCACCGTCACCTGGTCGTTCTCTGGTACGTGGCTCTGTGTGCGGTGCGGTGGGGTGGGGTGGGGAGGCCGGGGCAGCCCGTGCCAGTGCAAAGGCTGGGGTCCTTCCGCTCGCCCTGGGCAGCACCCAGCTCCTGCCTCCGCTCCCCCTGCCCCCAGGTCGCCTCTTTAGGCTCCTCTTCCCCGTCCCAACAGCCTGTCGTAGCCACCCCATGCCTGGCACTAGCCCCAGAGGCGCACCCAGCAGTCCCCCCCACCGTCCCCGGGGCCCTGTCCTCCCCGCCCCTGCCGCTGCCCGGCTCTTGGTGCTGTGCCATGGAGGCCAGGCTGGCAGGACCCTGCAGTCTCTGGTCCAGTCCAGTCCAGTCCAGTCCCTGCTGTCATGGGCACCTTGGCAGATCAGCCCTGCTGCCAGCTCACCCAGCTCCAGGGGTCCATGTCCCACTGCTCCACCACCCCACAGCCCCTTCCCTGCCCTCCCACTCGCACCCACCCTGGTGCGTGGTGCTCGTGGCATCCCGAGCAGCTGCGGCCACACATGCCCTGCTGGACCCCAGGAACCCCCTCCTCCCTGCCTGGATGGTCTCCTTCCGAGTCCTGGGACGCTGCGGTCTTGGCTGCGGCAGCATCGGCTCTCGTTCCAACCCCTCTGCCTGCCCACAGACTCGACCACCGTCTTCGTGGGCCAGTGCTTCGTGGACGACAAAGGGAAGGAGACTCTGCAGACCATGTGGCTGCTGCGGAAGAAGGCCGACTCCAGCCAGGACAACTGGAAAGCGACTCTGTGAGCATCCCGGGAACCATGGCTTGGGGGAAAGGGAGGGTTGGGAAGGGCCCCCGGTCAGAGCAGACGAACGTGGTGCTGCCGTGGTCCCCTCCTGCTCCTGCCCCTGCCCCTGCTCTGAGCTGTGTGGGCAGGAGCACAAGGAGGGGATGGGGAAGGAGCCTGGCAGAGCCCCTGGGCCGTGGCCCCTCACAACTCTCGCAGCCAGAGCCAGGAGCAGCCCCCACACGGCCCAGGATCCACTGCCGGGGCCAAGCTGCTGCGCTCGGCATTGCTTCAGCAGCACCGTGTCTGCTCCGCCGGGCCCTGCATGAGGCAGGGGAGCTACCCCTCGCCGGGGCAGCCCCTCCATGGTGCAGCTTCCTTCTGCTGCAATCCTGGCACCAGCAGCTGCTCCCTATGCAGCCGCAGGTGTCCCGCCTGCCCCACGGCACAGGCCTAGTGCTGGCACCTGGGCTCCCAGGCTCCCGGGCCTGCTGAGCCACGGCACGTGGGCACCTGCAGCAGGTCGGATACGGGCAGGGGCAGGGCTGGGCAGCTGGCCCGCGGCCATGCTGGGAGCTGGCAGGGCTGGCATGTGGCCCCCACGGGAAATTGCAGCAACTCTGTGCCTTTCCTTCCCCACAGGGTCGGCACCAACCTCTTCACCCGGGTTTAGCCGTAAGGAGTGGGAGCATCTTGCGGGCTCCAACTGTGCCTCCTCACTTCATGCCTATGGCAGGGCATCAGTTGGACCCGGCTCCACGCACCCCTCCCCTCCCCTCCCCTGCCCTGCCCCGCCCGCTCCCACTCTCACTCCACGTGGAGACAGCGATTGGTGCCACCAGGCTCTGCCCACCTCCGGTGCTTTCAGCCCACAGCCCAGCCGGGCATCCACCTGTGTGACCACTCGGCCCTGGGGGCCAAATAAACCTTTTCCACTGAAAAACCTGCCTGCTTGTGTGCCTGTGAGTCCCCGTGCTGCTCACACTCCGCTGCTCACTCTCCAGGTGGCGGCGTGCCCATTTCACACGGGGTTGGAGTCGCTTGTAAATTCACCCCAGATGTCAGACACATTTGCAGCAGTGAGTGCTATGCGTTAGCAGAACAAGCTCCCCAGGATCCAAGAACCAGTTGCTTTCGATAAGAGGTCTGTGGACCCACAGACACGAAGTCCGGGGCTTGGTAGGACTGGGGAACCGGGTCCAACTGATGCCCTGCCTGGGGGACGGGATCGAGAACCTGTCTCTCCGGACCAAAAACACTATGGACACAGCCGCAGCTCATTCCCTGCCCGAGCTTCCCCGCGCTCCGCCTGTTGTCAGCACCCTTCCCTTGCCGCTCCGGTCACACCGCGGCTGTTCCCCTGCCTGGGCCGGGCCCTGGCTCTTGGCCTCCCGTGGGCACGATCCCTTTCCTGGCCCCGCTGCGGTACACGTGCCGCAGTCGGTGCATTCTCCCTCGCGCAGCCAGCCCCGCACGTGGGATTGCAACAGGGACATGGGGGCTCCCAGTACAAACCAGGATGAGACTCACTGAAGCAGCCCTGGACAGGTGGCGAGGTAAGAAATGGTAGCCAGAGAGCAGGAGGCAGGGGGAGGAAGGAGCTGCTGAGCGCTGGAGGCCAGGAGTGCCAATGGGCAGAGCCAGGTAAGGGCTTGCTTGGGGAGGCAGCAGAGAAAGGGAAAGGACAGCGAGGGTGCACAGTGGTGGGGCAAAGTCCTGGGAGGAACTGAGGCCTCCCACAAGGAGGGGGAGAGACAGCGGGCTAGGAAGCCCGGGAGCAAGGGGCAGTGCAGTGAGGACCCAGGGGTGGGTTACTGGGGTGGGCTTCATCTGCCCTAGGAAACCAGCTGTAGGACTCGACACGGGGTTGTAGGAGTTAAAGACGTGTACCTTTTTTTCCTTCTGCACCCCGAGGTGTGCATGTGTGGCATTAATGCAGGAGCCGGGTTTTCGGTTTGTTTTCTCTTTGTAGGACCAGAAAGGGACTAGCAGGGGAAGCTTGGGGGGGCCAGTCATGCTGGAGAGGCACGGAGAGGCTGAAGCCTGCCGTGGTGGGCCCAAGCTGAAAAATAGCCAGAGGCAGGAACCAGGGCCAGGAGCCCCGTGCCCAGCTCAGAAACCCACAGGAAGGGAGGGGGGAAATCTGTCTCCTTTCTTAGAAATCATAGAAAGTGAGGGCTGGCAGGGAGCTCAGGAGGTCACATCTAGTCCAACCCCCTGCTCCAAGCAGGACCAGCCCCAACTGCATCATCCCAGACAAGGCTTTGTCTACCTGGGTTTTCAAAACCTCCAAGGATGGAGATGCCACCACCTCTCTGGGTAACTTGTTGCCATGCTTCACCACCCTCCTCGTGAGAGAGTTTTTCCTAATATCCAGCCTCATCTTCCCTTGCTGCAGCTTGAGCCCATTGCTCCTTGTCCTGTCGTCTGTCCCCACTGAGATCAGCCCAGCTCCATCCTCTTTTGATCCCCCTTCAGGGAGTTGAAGGCTGCTATCGAATCCCTCCTTGGTTTTCTCTTCTGCAGACCAAACAAGCCCAGTTCCCTTAGCTTCTCCGCACAAGTCCTGCCCCCAGCCCTGCAACCATTTTCATTGCCCTCCGCTGCAATCTCGACAATGTGTTCACATCCTTTCTTCTGTGGAGGGCACAAAACTGGAGCCAGGACTCCAGATGTGGCCTCGCCTGTGCTGAACAGAGGGGAAGGATCACTGCCCTCGACCTGCTGCCAATGCTCCTACCGATGCAGCCCAGGAGGCCGTTACCCTTGAGGATCTGCTCCATGATTTTTCCAGAGACTGAGGTGAGGCTGACTGGTCTGCAGTTTTCTGGATCCTTTTTTTTCCCTTTTGGACAGCAAAGAAATTTTTCCTTATGTCCAGCCTAAAACGGTCTTGGAGGAGTTTACGACCATTGGTCCTTGTTATCCCTTGGGGCGCTCTGGTGAGCAGGCGTTCCCCCAGACCCTGGTGTACTTATAAGCAGCCACCAGGTCCCCTCTGAGCCTGCACTTTTCCAGGCTGAAGAGTCCCGTGGCTCTCAGCCTCTCATCATAAGGTCTGCTCTCCTGCCCTCTGATCATGTGCGTGGCTCCTCTGGACTTTCTCAAACTTCTCCACGTCCTTCTTGAATTGTGGAGCCCAGAATTGGATGCAGTACTCCAGCTGGGGCCTCACCAAGGCTGAGTACAACGGGACGATGACATCCTGGGATTTACTTGAGAAGCATCTATGGATGCAAGCCAGAGTTTTGTTTGCTTTACCAGCTGCGACATGGCATTGGTGGCTCACGTTCATCTTGTGGTCAGTCATGACCCCCAAGTCTGTTTCAGCCACGGTGCTAGCGAGCATAGCCTGCTGCAGTTTTTTTCCCTGAAGTGGAGTACCTTGCATTTTTCAGTACTGAATGTCATCAGGTTGTATCTGCCCACTTACTAAGCTTATCCAAGTCAGCCTGGATCACTAGCCCGTCCTCAGGTGTGGACGCTAAAGGCTGCCAGCCAAAGGTTTTGGAAACATCTGAAGCCCCAGGTGCAGGTGGGGGGTGTTTGCCAGTAGTAGGGCCACTTATGGTTCTGGACTATTGGATTTGGAATTAGTTTTGGCTAATGTGGCCTTGGATACAAATTATAAATAAGTTAATTAATTAATTAAATTTTAAAAAACCCTCTCTCTCTCCCAGGATGCTAAAGTGAGTAAGCTGCTAGAAACTTATCTAGATATCTAGCTTACTGTAATATAGAAGTGTTTTCAAACAGCTACTATGTTGGCACAGTTTGCTCTGGGTTATTCTGTGATATTTCTCTAACCTGTACCCTTCCCCAAACCTTACCCTCTTTAACCAATAAAGCTTTGTGGTACATGCATGAAAGGGTTTGGGCACACCTTTTTATTCCCTTGGGTCAGCAGACTAAGGGAAGCTACTTTTTGTGCTTCAGGCTAAAAGAAGCACCCCAAGTTCTCGCAGTGGGTCAAGCACCCTCAAGGCCTACCAGGCCTGTGTACCCCGAGGGACAACGTCCAGACCCTGGGTGGTGGCGGCGGTCGCCCCAGGCTTGTGGGTGTGCTCCAGGAAGGGGGTCGGCCAGACGCGAGGTGCCGGGGGGGGGCACTTGGAGCTGGGTAGGTGGGTGGGCGCAGTGAGGTGGGTGGCTCAGAGTCGGGGCACCCCCTCCTGGTCTGCTACATCCTGTATCCAGGTGTCAGTTTCTAGCCCCATGCAGCAGGGGTGCCCAGCCCGCAGGCTGCTGCCCGGTGCCAGACTGCAGAGGGCTGGTTGCCTGCCCACAGGATGGTTGGCTGCCGGGCCAGAAGTGACCCCAGGCTGGCAGACTGGCAAACTGCGGACTGGAAGTGACCGGCATACTGCAGACCGCCAGCCGACCTGCATTATGCCAGTCACTGCTGGTCTGCGGTTTGCTGGTCCTCAGCATAAAGTTTGGGAACCCCTGCCATTCAGGGTGTCTGGGCACATGTGCACAGGGGTAGTCTGTGATGTCACAGCGGGGACGATAGCCATGCAGGCACGGCCCGGAAACACACAGCAGACTGTGCACCGGCTTGGCAGACACGTCCAAGTCCCCAACCGGACACAATGCCCAGCAGGAACTGGCGGGGGGGAGGGGCTCCAGTGACCCCTGCAACTTCCCTCTCAGGACTCAGCATCTCTCTCCCGTGTCCGCCCTGCCAGCCTGCAGTGCCTGCAGCACGGGCATGAAACCCTCTAAGAAACCCAAAGACCTTGCAGAGGCTGCAGGCCCTGCTGCAGAAGGGCAGGAGCGGTGGGGCTGCCCCACATGAGGGCAGGAGTGGTGCTGCAGGACCCCCAGCATGAAAGGGGAAGGCAGTGATGGCTTGTAGGTGGGCATCTGGGGGCAGGGTCTGCTCTGGGTGGGCTGGGCATAGTCTGAGGGTGGCATCTGTGGGCAGGGGTGGACCCTGGGCAGAGGTGTCTGCAGTGGGGGCAGCTGAGGGAGAACAAGGCAATGGCAGGGTCAGGCTCACGGGTGCGGACGCTGCACTGGGAGAGGGTGCGTGCAATGGGCAGAGCTAAGTGCAGGAGGGGCCTGGGCGCGTCTTTGGGCTGCTCTGTGCCGGTCGGACCAGGGACTATTTGGTGTCCTGGTCGCAGCGGGAACCGCTTCAGATCTTAGGGCCGTCGAGGGTCAGACGGCCGGCGGTCAAAAACAGCGTCCGGTGCTACTGCGCTGCTCCGGACAGGTATTGTCAGTCGTCCACTGAAGAAAAAAAAATCAGGGGCCGCCACTTACGTTGGGGCGGCTGGGCGCCAGAGGATCATCAACTAATTACGTGGGACAACAAAAGAGAAAACAGGGTGTGCACGTGAAGGTCATAGGGCCAAAACGAGTGCTCCCCCAGGGGACACCGAGCAGAGCACCCCAGACAGCGCCCGCCGGCTCACAAACTGAGGGAGCTCGCCGGCGGCTGCTGCCCAGTGGTGCTCCGCCCGGAGCCGTGCGCGGGGCACACCAAGGAAAAATGCCCCGAGGTCTCCGGGAGCCTTCCCGGCCAGAGCCTCCTGCCTGGATAGCCAGATGACGAGCTTGGCCAGAGCCAGGAGGAGGTTGACCAGGAGGTCCCGGGCCTTGGTGGGGCGACGGATGGGGTGTGCATAAATCAAAAGGTGCAGGGCGTAGTGCAGCCAGAACTTGAGCAGCAGGGAGAGCAATGAGGCGAGGGCTGAACCTGCCCTGGTTTGTTTGGTGCCTCTTGGCTGGGCTGCAGCCGGGAGAGACGCTGGACGCTCCCCGGCGCTGAGCGCCCTGCTGCAGGGACAGCTGGCACGTGTGCGGACATGGGTGCAGTCCCCCAGCTGTGTGCAGGGAGGCCTCCAGGAAGGGGGCTGGGAATGAGCTGGGGCCATGCCCCTTGTGTCCATAGACCCGAGTGCCCACCAGTCCTGATCCCTGGGTGCCACAGGCCTTACTCCCACCCGGCTCCCTTGCACCCACGCGTGAGGCTGGGACGTTTCACGTTCAGCAAGGTTTATTTGGTGCTCTGGTGACTCCTGCCTGAGAGGAGCCTCCGGGCAAGGGCGCTGGAGGGGGGAACTGCTGGGCCCACGCAGGGGCTGTGGGGAGAGAGGCCGTGCCCCTGCACCCACAGCTCGGGCTGGGCTGGTCTCTGCAGCTGTGCACTGGGGAAGGAGTGTGGCCCCGGGGAGGGCACCCTGAGGAGGATTTGGAGAGCGACAGGACGATACTGCCAGCTGCAGCACAACACCGAAGGCTGATGGGCCCCAAAACGTGCCACGTGGGGCCTGGAGCCCTGCAGCTGGGATAGCTCCTGGCACAGCTGCAGGGACTGGGTATGGGATTACAAGACCCTGCCGGCCCTTCCAGGACTCTTGTATTTTGCCCTGGTGAAAACGTTGGTGCCGACCCTGCAAGGAAACAAAGAGCCCCTGTGACGTCTCCAGCAGGGCTGCGTGCCCGGAGCTGCCCGGTGCAGGGAGACGCTGCACTGCCAGACCCTCTCCCTCCATGCCGGGTCTCGGCAGGGCCTGGGCAGAGCCTGGCGGCAGCAGCTCTGCACCCACGCCCCGCGGGTGCCCTGTGCTGGTGGCAGCGCACAGCAGCCCTTGTCCCCGTGCAACTGGGAGCTCGCAGGTCGGGCTCAGGCAGTGACCTTGGGGCCGGCAGCAGGGTAGCTGTGGGCACCCCAGGTCAGAGCTGCCCCGGTGAGGGGTAGCTCCCTTGCCCTGTGCCCCCCACTCCTGGGGCCCGGAGGAGCAGACACGGAGCTGTCGAAGCAGCGCTGAGATCAGTGGCCTGGCTCCAGCAGCACATCCTGGGCCGTGTGGGGGCTGCTCCTGGCCCTGGCTGCGAGAGTTGTGAGGGGCCACGGCCCAGGGGCTCTGCCAGGCTCCTTCCCCATCCCCTCCTTGTGCTCCTGCCCACACAGCTCAGGGCAGGGGCAGGGGCAGGAGCAGGAGGGGACCACGGCAGCAGCATGCCCATTTGCTCTGACCGGGGGCCCTTCCCAGCCCTCCCTTTCCCCCAAGCCATGGTTCCCAGGATGCTCACAGGGTCGCTTTCCAGTTGTCCTGTCTGGAGTCGGCCTTCTTCCGCAGCAGCCACATGGTCTGCAGAGTCTCCTTCCCTTTGTCGTCCACGAAGCACTGGCCCACGAAGACGGTGGTCGAGTCTGTGAGCAGGCAGAGGGGTTGGAATGAGAGCCGATGCTTCCACAGCCAAGACCGCAGCGTCCCAGGACCCGGACGGAGACCATCCAGGCAGGGAGGAGGGGGTTCCTGGGGTCCGACGGGGCATGTGTGGCCGCAGCTGCTCGAGATGCCATGAGCACCACGCACCAGGGTGGGTGCGAGTGGGAGGGCAGGGAAGGGGCTGTGGGGTGGTGGAGCAGTGGGACATGGACCCCTGGAGCCGGGTGAGCTGGCAGCAGGGCTGATCTGCCAAGGTGCCCATGACAGCAGGGACTGGACTGGACTGGACTGGACTGGACCAGAGACTGCAGGGTCCTGCCAGCCTGGGCACCGCGGCACAGCACCAAGAGCCGGGCAGCGGCAGGGCAGGGCAGGAGAGGGCCCCGGGCAGGGAGGGGACTGCTGGGTGCGCCTCTGGGGCTAGTGCCAGGCATGGGGTGGCTACGACAGGCTGTTGGGACGGGGAAGAGGAGCCTAAAGAGGCGACCTGGGGGCTGCCCCGGGCGCGCGGAAGGACCCCAGCCTTTGCACTGGCACGGGCTGCCCCGGCCTCCCCACCCCACCCCACCCCACCGCACCGCACCACACGCAGAGCCACGTACCAGAGAACGACCAGGCGACGGTGAACCCGAACGTCAGCTGCTCCTGGTCTCCCATCTGCTGGCTGCCATGTATGGGGGACTCACTGATCGGCTTGTCTGAGCTGGTGACGCTTGTGAGGTACGTGCCGAAGAAGTACCCAGTACTGCTCACACCCATGACTTTCATTTCTGAGCCCAGGTCGTTCTGCCACAGCCCGATCAGGGAGCACTGCGGAGGAGGGCTGCGGTCAGCAGAGGAGGCACTGCCGGGCTGACCCCAGCCGAGGGCCGCCAGCACTACAGACCAACCAGAACCCTGCCGGGAAGCTGACGCTGACCTCGCCAAGCAGATTTTGAGGGGTTGGGGAGAAGATGGAATCTCGTTTTCTGGTTCCTGCCCCCAGCGCAGGGCGCTGTCAGGACCCTCTGCCCCTCTGGAAAGCTTCTCTCCACAGTGACTTTGTCAGAAGAGAAACCTTTGGTCTGAGTGGAGCCGGCGCTGGTCCCCACGGTGGCCGTGATGCCCCTGGCAGCTGCTCAGCCCTTTCCTGCTCTGCCCTGTTAGTTCGCTCTGCCCTATGCTCGCCTGCCACAGCTGGGTGATACAGTGTAAAAGAAGGGCCTCACCTGACATGGGGATTCAACCTTCCCGGTCTCAGCCCCCTTTTTCTGTCGCTGGTGCCTGCAGCCCAGCCCCACTGTGCCAGACCTTGCTTCTGGGTCCCAGCCCCGTCCCTGCCCCGCTTCAGGCTCTGCTCCCTCCCTCTGCCTTGAGCCTGTCCCCAGCAGGGCCCAAGGGCAACTACATGCCCCTGGGGCACTAATGGGACCTCCAAGAAATGGCCCCTCACAGTCCCTTCCACAACCTCCAGTATAATGTAAGATGCAGTGAGCAACTGCGAAGCACAAACCCTCCCTTCCGGGCCAACAAACAGCAACAAAAGGAAAACAACGTGCCACTGCTTTACAAACAGGAAAATTAACACCCCCCACCCCCCCACCAGGGTAGGTAAGAAAACACCCAGGGCAGCCCCTTGGTACCAGCACAGCTCCCAGCTCCGACTATATCCCCTGTGGGCTGTCAGGGTGAAGCTGGTAGCTTGCTGGTGGTCCTCCTGGCCGGGAGCTGTGTCCCCTGGATCGCCCAGGGCCCACTTCCCTGCTCCGGATCAGGGCCAGTGTTTATGTGGCTCCCTAGTCCCATCTGCCCTGGTATCCTGCCTCCCAGGGCTGCCAAAGGCGGTTTCTGCTTTGGCTGCTGGGGCAGCTTCAGGGAGGCTCCTTGCTGCCAGGACCTGCGGGGTTTCTGTGCAAGCCCCTGGCCTCTGATGCTGCTATTGCTGCTGGGCCTGTGGAGTTTGCTTGAGTCTTTTCCCCACCTAAGTCTGCACCTGGGGCTTGCCCAGCCAGCCGTCCCAGAGTTTACTTCCCCTTCTCAGGAGAGGAGGCTGACGGTGGCTGTGGCAGTAGAAGGGACAAGGGCTTGTAGCCCGTGAGCAACGGGGCTCAGCGCTCGTGCCCTCGAGCCGGCAGGGCCCCTGCAGCTGCCCTCTCTTTCATTCCCGGTGTGGGTCTGTCCTGAGCGTGTTGTGCAGGGGGCCAGGGCAATAGGGCAGGGTGCTGTTGCCTCCTGTGCCTCTTGGCATGTGCCCAGATGCAGAAGTGGGGATGGAGGCAGGTTGCAATCCCATTACCGTGCTGTGCGGTGTCAATAGGCACGTGCGTGTGCTGCACATACCCGGCAGTGGTGCCTGCTGGCGCGGCAGCTGTGTGACTATGCACGCACATGCACTGCTGTGAGTCCCAGAGTAATCAGAAGGATGTTTCAGTCTCCATAGCCAGGCACTCAGAGCATCCTTCCAGCAGGCAGGAGACCAGTGTTCATGGCCCTCCCTTGTCCAGAGCCAGTTTCAACCTCTGTCTCTAATTTCCCAGCCCCTTGCTTTCACTGTACTGCAAGTCTTTCACACCCTGCCCCTTTCCAGCCCTCCCTTTGAAGCTGATGGACAATTCCTTGCACTTAACAGTCACTGGATTCAATGTGGTATTAGAAGTGCATGAAGGAAGTTTCTGCCCCTTGGAAGGGTCCTGCCCTGACATCTACCCTGCTCATTGTGGGTGTCTGCAGGGTGTGGGTACCTAGTTGCATGCCTGCCCAGCCAGTGCCTAGCACCCTGAGCATCCGCACTGTGCAGATACTAGAGCATCACAGATTGCAAACTGTGCAGCTGAGTGAGTGTCCCTCCCTTGGATGCGCAAAAGGAGCAGGATTCCCCTGAGAGCTCAGTGTCATCACAGAGACCTGCCTCCCCCCCCAGCCATCCCATGGGTGTTCCCAGTGCCTCACAGCTGTGCACACACACACACACACACACATGCTTCACACTGAGGTCACACACCCTGGAGCCGTCACTGCTCCTGCTCCTCGGGAAGACAGTGTCCCTGCCCGGGCAGTCAGCAGCTCAGCGCAGGTCTCGGAGATCCTGCCGTGCCCTCGAGTGGACCCCTGCAGAGGGGCAGGCCCCAGCCCCTTCCTCTCCCCGCTCACAGCCCTGCCAGGTCCTGTCGCCCCCTGCCAGGACCCCCTAATGCTGCAGCAGCTGAAAACCTCCCTCTGCCCCCCACGCTGCACCCGCCTGGTGAGTACCTCTTTACTTAAAGGGGGCCTAAGGGTCGCCCCAGCCAGCGCGAGGACCAGGATGAAGCCGATGCTCCGCATCATCATCATCATCGCTGGGAGCAGGAGCTGCCTGAGGGCAGGTGAGTCTCTGCTAGTAGGGACCTGTGCCCAGGCTCCCTGCCAAACCCTTTTATACCTTCCCCCCTCCACCCACCTCAGGCAGATGGGGCTGTGCCCTCTGTGGTTTTTACCTGCTGGAAGTTTGCAGCAATGGCCACGTGCTCCGAGTGTGGTTTTCTTTGCTAATATTTTATTTCTTAAAAAACAGCCAAAAACCCGAGCTTCCAGGCTGGAAAGAGGAAGTGTCGGGGGCCCAGAATTGTCTATATATGGGGAGAGTGCAGGGCCTGGGCAGGACTGCAGGCCTCCAGTGGGGCTGAGCCGCAGCACCCTGCTCGTCGGATTCACCGTGCCAGGGCAGGCCAAGGGTCCAGGCTGCTCCCCGCTCACCGTCGCCTCCAGCTGCCTGAGCCATGCACCCTCTGCTCGCTGCTTTTCCTCCTGGCCTCGTGCATCACCCTGCTGAGCTGGCCAGCTGGCTTGCACTGCTAGGTGGCTGCCACCTGGGCCTGTACAGTGAACTGTGGTGGGATTTTGCCCCAAGCATCTGGGTAATAAGCCCAAGCAAGTGGAAACTCTCATTGGTGCATAGTGTTTTGAAACGAGTGGCCTTGCTCAAACCTGGGGCCGTGAGTCACAGGGCTGAAATGCCAAGGCCACTGGTTACACCCTGGGCAGGAAGGACAGAGACACCGTTACCTGCCAGAAGAACTGACAGCTGATCCGTGCGCACGGACAGGGTGCTAACGGGCAGAGCTCTGGAGGCCGGGCCGGTCGGTGGGAGTCTGCTAACAGCCACCAAAGAAACCAGTGAGCAGGAAGCTCCAAAGCGCCCATCTAACGTGCGGGAAGAAAAAGTGTGTTGCTATGAAGACCTCCGTCTGAGGGACAAATGCTGATGTCTCCAGTAGCAAGTAGTGAGACTTATCTGGAGCTCTTCTGAGCCTTGTTATGACAGATAAAAATGAACTGATCCCTGGGCTGTGACCTGCTGTAATCAAGGGACCAGGATGCTACAAAGAATGGGAGGGTGCAGGTATCTTTGGATGAGATCACTGATGAACATCTCTTGTCGAATGGCCCCATAGCAACGGAGGCTGTGCTAGCCTCGATTTAGTCCTGGCAAGTAGCAAGGTCCTTCCAGAGGGCATCATGTTGGAAAAGGATCTTGGGTCACAGGCTGATCCGCTTAATGTCAAAGCATGGACAAGGAGAGGTCTGCAGCCTTCGGAATGGGAGTCCAGGCCCCTCTGTGCAGCTCTCTCACGGCATAAGTGCCATTTTTGGCACTTGCACACAGGTAGTGATTCTATTACCCCAGCCGTGAGGATGCCCAAGTGTGCAGGCATAGCCTGTCCATGCACAGGAGGCTACGTGCCAGCCAGCAATACACACGTCCACCTACTGTGGCCTATAAGTCACAACAACCCAGCCAGCAAGAAATCTTTGACTAGTGGGAAGAGGGGAAGGGGCCTCCAGTCTTTCAGCCCCACCAGAGAGTGGCTGTGGCACCAGTGCAGAAAGCTGGTGCCCGCTGCCCAGGTTCTGGACCCACTCCTCTACCCAGCGCTCAAACCAGCACCTCTCTGATGCGTCGGCCAGCATTGCAATCACCGCACCCGGGTCTGCATTCTCCAGCGACGAGGAGGTACGTGAGGCTCGGAGGAAGAGAATAGAGCTCCATGGCCAGGCTTGAAATCTGCATTTAGGTGCATAACGGGAAGTAGTCTTCCACCCTAAGGAAACTAGCTGAGGAGGTTGGCTGGGTTTGAGAGCTAAAGGATTTTGACACAGAAGCAGTACGGAATGACTTTAAGGAAGAAGGGCAGGTGCTGTCCAGCGTCCACAGCTTTTGTCCTGAGTAAGAGGAGAGACTTGGGAGGGAAGGGTTATGGAGCTGCACAGATGAGCGAGCACCCTAAACAGGACGTTAAGAGCAAGCTGAGGGGTACAAGCAACAGAAAAAGACACTGAGCAGTGAGGAGAGATCTTCAGTAGTCAAAGAGCGGAAGTAAAATGAGAACAGCCAAGTCTCATCTGAGTCAGACCTTGTAAAGGCAAATAAAACCAATAGAAAAAGGGTCTCTGGTCCTAGAAATGCAAAAAGACTTCAGAGGGAGGAAGTGGGGCTGCCCTCCACTGAAGGTGGGGTGGAGACTATGGATAATGTGGGAATGGCCCCAGGGCTGAAGAGTGCTTTGCCTCTATCTTCAGTAAGGACAAAGACATAATCCAGGATAAGGTTTGAGCACCACCTGGCTGTGAGGACGTGGTTATGGGTTTACCACATCTGAGGTACTGTGACAGAGTCAAGGAGGACCTGGGCAGTATCCATCCCAAACACTGGAAGAACTGGCACGTGAAGGAGAAGATCCTTTACCAGGGATCTTCAGAGTCTGTCAGCTGGAGGATAGCACCCTATGTGAATGGAGCATTGCAAATACAGTGCCTATCCTCAACAAAGTTAAAAAGGGTGACCCAAGCAATCACAGGCCCATTTTTTTTGACAGGTTTGTAGTATGTAAGGTCATAGAACAGATGGTGAAGAGCAGAATAAGTGCAGACGTGGAGGCAAACAGAAAAGGAGACAGCGCAGAGCAACGTTATCCAAGAAAGATCATGTCAAGCCAATCTGGTATCTCCTTATGACCGGATAAGTGACCTTTTCGACAAGAACAATGCAATTTTATTAAGATTTTTGCCACTGTCCCTCCTGAGAAACTATTCCCTGAACTGGAGAGGGCGGAGATCAGTTATTCCTGTAAGATGCATAAAGAGCTGGCAAAAGGGTCATGTTGAAAGGCGAGCAGCATTTGGTTGGGAAGCAGGTATCAGTTGTGTTCTCTAGGACCCATCTTCTTTAACGGTTCCTTTCTGACCTTGATAGGTGTATGCTTATGAAATTAGTGATAACCTAAGGCTAGTGGGAAATTGCTAATAATGAGGAGGATTGGATTATAACACAGGAAGAGTTACCTAACCCTGCGAAGTGGAGCAATAGAAACGGTGCAAAGTTTATGTAATGAAGTGCAAAGCAGTGGTTTCATCTACCAGGGTCTTAGAAACCTCCAAGGATGCAGATTCCACCTGTTCCAGTGCTTCACCACCCTCCTCATAAGAAAGTTTTTTCTAATATCCAATGTAAACCTCCCTTGCTGCAGCCGGAGCCCATTGCTCCTTGTTCTGTCGTCTGCCCCCACTGAGACCAGCCCAGCTCCATCCTCTTTGCAGCCCCCCGGCAGGGAGTGGAAGGCTGCTGTTCAATCCCCCTCAGTCTTCTCTTCTGTAAAGTCAATCAGCCCAGGCCCCCCAGCCTCTCCTCACCAGTCATGTGCCCCAACCCCTAAACCATTTTCATTGCCCTTCAGTGGACTGTCTCCAAAGTGTCTGCATCCTTTCTGTAGTGGGGGGCTCACAGCTGGACACAGGACTCCAGATGTGGCCACACCAGTGCTGCACAGAGGGGAAGAATCGCTTCCTTCAATCTGTTGGCAACACTCCTGCCAATGCAGCCAGTATGCCATTAGCCTTCTCAGCAACAAGGCAGGGGCGAGGATGTGGGTGGTCACCAACCCTCGGTTGGCACTTGCTACCCCCCGCCCCCCACCGACAGCACCGGTGCCGTCTGCCGGAGC
>NW_005843362.1:102362-109446 GCF_000455745.1 Alligator sinensis | reverse complement strand
GTTGCGCCCGGCGGATGTGGGTGGTCACCACCCCCCGGTTGGCACTTGCTCCCCCCCGCCCCCCACCGACAGCACCGGTGCCGTCTGCCGGAGCTCCCCCGCTTACTGCTGCTGCGCTCCTGCTGCTCCCGCTGCCGTGCTCCCATCGCCTCTGTGCCCCCCCAGCCACCGGGAGCACACGCCGTTCGTGCAACAAGGGCACACGGCTGGCTCGTGTTCAGCTTAGTAACCCCCAGGACCTTTTCTGCAGAGCTGCTGCCCAGCCAGTCAGCCCCAGCCTGCACCAGTGCATAAGACTGCTCGTCCTAAGTTGAGGACTTTGCATTTGTCCTTCTTGAACTTCATGAGATTAAAGCAAAGGTGCTTTTTATTTTATTTTATTTTATTTTAAGTTGTTCTTTATTGTGTGCTTAAAGGAAGCTATTTCACCTATTATCCACATTTGGGAAGCTCATTTTTTTCAAAAGAATTCTGTTAAATCAACAGAGACCCTTCAAAGTATAGCCATGCCCTTTGACAAATAACATGAATGAAATGTTTAGTTATCTGATAGGTTTGAAGCTTGGCGTCATTGAGAAGGTTCCTGTTTAGTCTCTTGCTGCCCTTCTAGATGGGCCTTTGCACTGGGACAGTCTGGCAGAGGTGGACGGATGGGGCGTGGGAGGGGGCCATGGCCCCCAGGTGCCAGCTTCGGGGGTGCTGGCCAGGTCCTTTGGAGTTCTTATCAGGTGACGTGACTTTAAGTATTGCTACGAGAAGGATGTGGGGAGCGCAAATGCAAGCACTGGCCTCCGGGCCACGGTTCGTCACTGCAGTCTGGTCTTGTGCCCACAATATTGTCTTCTGTTTCAAGACACAGAGGCTGCATCTACACAAGGTGCTTACTGCGCAATAGGTCGCTACTACTGCGCGGTAGCGTTGCGGGGCACGAACCGTGACACAACGCTACTGCACAGTAATAACGAGCTGTTGTGCAGCCGGCATCACCAGGAAGCTGTGCAGGGAGTCCCCTGTGCAGGAACTTGCTCGTGCAAGTACTACACGACTGTGCAGTAGCAACTGCGCAATCAGCATCTCGTGTAGACACGGCCAGAGCGACCCAGACTGGAGAAGGGATAAACAGCACAGCTGTGAAATAAAAGACACTGTGTACAGGGTCTGGCTGTCAGGGTGCGTTCGGGCTGCCTTTCAGGGCCAGGAGTGAATCTCTTCCCCTGGTGAATGCTGCCGGCGCCTGGGCCGGAGGCTTTGCAGTCCTTGAAAGGCCACGCTCAGGCTGGGTTTGTAACCGGGGGCACTGCTGCTCCTACTGGTTCTTGGAAAACGCAGAGACTCCTGGCTATAGGGTCTGAGTGGTGCCTTCAGGGTCAGACCCAGTGCCACACTGGGGCCAGAGAGAACATGCCCCCTAGATCAGATTAGCACAGACTGGGGCAGAGCAGCACGGGCAGGGGCCTCTCCTTGGATGACCTGCGCACAGGCTACCCCGCTGCCCTGTCCGCGCCGTAGCAGGACGCTGGCAGTGCCTGCCTCCCCCCGTTTCCCTGTGCCACACCGGGAATCCTGGGGCTCCTCGTACTGAGCCTTGCAGCTGTGTGTGACCCCGTGACGTGGCACGTCTGCCCGCATGGGTCTGTCTGGCTCGGGTTATCCCTGTCCTGGCAGCGTCAGCAGGGACACAGGAAAGGCTCTGAGCAGACGGACCAGGCTTCACCCACCTGTAAAGCACAGACCAACAGCACAAGCCAGCGCCTCCCGGTCTGTGCTTGGCGGGATGCGGTGACCCGGGGTCCGTCCCAGGGGAACATGCTGCCTCTCTGGGGCTGAGCAGACGGGCCGGGCTGAACCGGATGCAAATGCCACCCAGGGAGGAGCTCGCAGGGGCTCACTGGATCCAGGGGTCACATGTGCAAACAAGTGCTTGTGGGGACTGGGCTGCGAGCCCCCGGGACGGTGCCTCAGGCCCCCGGCAGGGCACCATGACCCGATCTGGAGCGGATGAGGTGGCCAGGCCGTAACGTTAGAGCCCTGCTGGAGCACGCGCTGTGCCCGAGGCCATCCGATACCCCCGGACGCCCGGCCCTGTCCTGCCCACCCGTGTCAGCCTGCCCCCAGCTCCCGTGGGGGTTGGCCTTGGTGGACCTGATCCCAGCCCCGAGGGCACCTGCTGTTTGCACTGCCACCTCCAGCAGCGGGGTAAGACCTAGGTCTGCCCCCAGCTTCACGGGGTGCCGTCCCAGCCAGGCTCCCAGCAGGCCTCATGCAGCTGTGGCCCAAATATATAACCTAGCACTGCACGAAGCACTGGGCTCCCTGCTTGCCGACCCCCTGGCCTGCGCTCACCTCCCAGCCTTGCCAGCACTCTCAAGTGCCTGTCCGGGCACCCGGGGGTTGTCTCCCCAAGGGGCTGTTTGGTAGAAGGCGGCGTTTGTGCGAGGGACGCAGGTAGCTGGTGCAGAGCCTGGTGCAAAGCCACCAGTGTCTTCCTGTGCTGGCGGGCGATGGGCTGGGCAGATCCGGGGCAGCGGTGCAGTCGCACCCTTCTCCACCCACACTTGAACCCCACCCGCCTGGGATGGACCACGACTTTGCACAGCAGGCAGCACCACACGGGCTGACCTCATGGCTCGCTGTCATCTGCCTGGTCCTTGCTAAGGGCTCTTCATTGCACCGGTGTTCGCGACCCTCTCTCATCTGTCAGGACCTTGACGTGCCAGTGTCTGGACTCGCCGTGCTGGGTCTCCTTGCTCTTCCTGGTAATGCTGCTTTTCTACGTCAGGTCGGTTTAGCTCTAGCGAAAAACCTGATTTCAGGTGTGGTCATAGGAGCTCAGGTATAGAAATGACTGATGGGGAAGTACTGGAGGCCCTGTCAAGACACTCCAGAAGGCTAGACTTTGTTTTCCTAATCTGAATGAGAGATGCATGTTAACTGTAATGACTCCACGGCTAGTGACACAATCTCTTTTGCCTATTTTGACCATTTTTTGTTTTGTAAACTAAATATATAACCCAGCACATTAGTTCACGTTCCAGTAAAGGGGCACTTGTTTTTGCTTTGACATTAAGCTGAATAACATAGAGCTGGCCCCATCAGTGACGTTTCTAGTGACATTCCTAGTCTCTCTTTAACTGAAGAAAAATGTGCGTCATGCTCCGCGTGAGGATGCATCACACTGTCTGCACCCCCTTTTTAAAACCCTCGGTCCGCCCGTGGTAAGGGGGTCAATGGTGCTGTACCCTGCCAGGTGGAAGCCACAATGCCACAGGGCTCTGCCCCTTCCTAATCCCATCCTCGCCCTCATCAGGGAGGATGGCAAACAGTATCAGACCCACGACTGATCCTGGGGAGCTCTTGGCTTGACACAAAGCCACTGATGACTGTGCTTTGAGCACGTTGATCCACCCAGGCATGCACCCACTCAGTGGTAGTCTCTTTCTATGTCCTGTTTCTTAAGCCGCCTGATGAGAGCGTCCAGGGAGATGGGGTCAGGGGCCTTTCTGAAGTCGAGGTGCACCACGTCCCCTGCCCAGAGACCCCACAGCTTGTCGTAGCGGGAAATCAGCCATGCCTTGCTCTGGGTGAATCCGCGCCGGCTGCTCCCACCACCTTGCTCTCCTCCAGGTTTCCTGGTACTTACTGTAGCTTCTTGTGGCTCTCAGGATCAGAGTGCCTGGCCTGCGGTTCCCCGGATCCCGCGTCTTTCCCTTTCTTGAAGCTGGGCATAACATTTCCCTCTTTCCAGGCCTTGGGGACCTCACTCAGCCTCCGTGGCTCTTGAAGCACCCGTCGCAGCAGCCGAGGGCACCCAGCCCTGCTAGGAAAGCCTTGGGGCATCCTTGCTGCCTCCTGCGCGTCTCTGCCAGCCGCTAGCCCCTTCCCAGGGCTCTTCCTTTGCCTGGCTCCATCTCTGCAACCTTAAAGGGGCCCTTTGCCTTTGCAGGGGCTTCTGTCCCAGCACTGTCCTGGTGGCTGTGCTGGGCAAGAAGAGGCCTCGGCCGGCCAGCAAGGAAGTCAGTGATGGTATGGGAGGCAGGTCAGTGCAGCCGCGGCCCCCTCCCCGAGGCACGCCACGTCAGGGGGCAGGTACAGAAGTGGCCGCGAGATTGCAGTGGAGACGTGCTGGAGTAATGCCAGTGTTTGCTGGGTGGGTCCCTGGGGTGGGGGGCTCAGGGCCTCTGCACCCTTCCTGGGGGCCAGGACAAGGCAGCTTGCCTGCGCTGAGTCAAGGGGCTATGGACCCTTGGGCTGCAGCAGCATGAAACCCACCTGAATGTAAGGATGTAGCCCAGCGCGGGCAGGGCCATGGCACCTGTGGGAAGGGGCCTGGGGGCTGGTCTGTTCCACCCCCACAGCATGGGCAGCTGCCAGGGAGCAGGGAGGCCGTGTGCCCTCACCAAGCCGGGCACAAGGGGCCACAGCCCTCCTGTCACAGGCACATGAGAGGTGTGACCCCAGCTTGGGCGCACCAGCTAGTACTGGGGTGCCACACGCTCCAACCACCTGTGGCCCACGGCTGCAGGGCCAGAGCCTTGTCGTAGCTGCAGATGTCCAAGGAGCAGCAGAAAGCCAGGGGTTTGCTTGGTGATGTCTCGCTGTGCAGCTGGGAGAAGCCGGACCAGCTCCAGGGCGCGCAGCCCCTTCCTCTCGCTGTTGACACGGGACGCTGAGCCCACACTCCATGCAGCGCTGCCCGGGTCTCCTGGCCCTTTCCTCTCCCCACGCCCCAGCTGCAGGTATCAAATACCCATCGCGACATCGACACCATCCGTCAGTTCTGAGAACTGCGGGGAACACAGGCTCAGCCCCACTCAGGTTACAGCCAGTCTCAGCCCTATTTAGACGGGCTGCGTGCAGAGCCCCGGGCACAGGCACCGGGTGCAATGGGGAACAGCGGCCTGGCTCTCCTCGCCCTGGCGTTGGTGACCCTCGGCACCACGGCACACAGAAAGGTACTGGCGCAGCACGGGAACTGGAAAGATGCAGGGGAGCCATCCAGGGCTGGTGCAGGGCCAGGCCACTACGTCCTGCCCCCTCCAGTGCGCTGTCTCCCGGGGCGGGCAGCCAGTGCCCCCCACACGCACCCTCTGAGCCCCAGGGGGATGGGGCCGCTGGCACCATCGTCACGAGGACAGGCGCAGCAAGGCAGGCGCCAACCCCCTCCAGCTGCATTTCGTCCCATGGATTCTGCCCTGAGGAAGCTCAGACTCGGGTCCCTGGTGCTAAGGCTGCTCCGCTCCTGGATGCAGCAAAAGGGGAGCAATGCTGGCTCCCCACAGAGGTGTGAGCTGGGCTGGAGTGCCCGCAGCCCCGGGGTGGGGGAGCCAGGGCAGGTCTCAGATGGACGCGGGGCAGCACCCGTTCCCCATCAGGCCAGCCCTGGCCTTGCCACCTCTGCACCTGGCAGAGCAGGAACCCGTGGGCCAGAGGGCGGACAGCACTGCTGCCCCGGGGCCCTGGCGCCTGGCGCTTGCCTCCTGCCCCGGGCCCAGCAGCGTCAGCCCCTGCAGAGCTGCATGTGAGGCACCGCCCCAGCTGACCACTTCTGCCCCTCCAGTGCCAGCTGTCAGGGCTGTGGCAGAACGAGCTGGGCTCCCTGATGGAAATCCACGAACGGAGCAAGGACCGAGAGCTCACGGGCAGGTACCTCACTGGCGTGACGGCCACGAGCAACTGCATCCACCAGGTGCTCCTGCAGGGCTCCTGGCACGGCCCCGCGCGAAGGGTGCTCCCTACCTTCGGCTTCATCGTCACCTGGGAGAAGTTCTCGAGTAGGTGCCGCGCGCCGCGGGGGTGTGGGAGGCTGGCGCTGGCACTGGCCTGCAAGGATCCAGCGCGTGCTCCCGGCTTCGGCTTTGCCCATGCTTGTGCTGGAGGCGGTGACACGGGCAGCGAACACGGGTGATGCTGATGGCACCATTCCCGGGCACAGGGCAGCCCTGAGGGGTTGTGGGAACCGTGGAGAAGTCGGGTTTCCTTTTCGGAAACAGTCTTCCTGGCCTGGGGGGAGATGTGGGCCGGCGGCGGGTCTGTGGGGTGATGGGCCCCGGTTTGTGCCTGCAGCAGGTTGGAGCCAGCAGTCGTTCGAGGCTGTGATGCGACCAGCTCCCCTCCGTCTCGCTTGGACCGAGGGGGGCAATGGGCAGGTCTGGGAGGCAGAGAGGAGGTGGCAGAGCCCAGGCCTGGACGTGGCTTGTCTGTGGGGTCTGGAGAGGCTGCAGGGGAGGATGGTGCAGGGGATTTGGGAACGGCCTGGAAGTGTGAGGACTCCAAGCTGCCTCCTTCCGCCCCGCATTGCCTCCCACGTGGCCAGGCACATCCACGTGGCAGGCCCTGCAGTTATGGCAGTGTGCACGGCCCCAGTAAGGGGATGCCATGGGCAGCAAAGCCCATCTTCGGGCCGGCAGCACAGCTGCCGGGGCTGCACCAGCTGCAGGCAGGCGTCTCCCAGCCTCTGTGCCCCGAGCGCAGGGTCAGTGCACTGACAGTCCCGGGGCCTCGCAGAGAGAGGTGCTGCCAGGACCAGCAAGTGGCTTTTGGTGAAGCCGTGGCAGGAGCACGGTGCCCTCCCGCTGCAGGCACGTGGCATCCTCACAGTGCACGATCCCTCTGACAGCCCTGGGCTGCTCCCGGAGGCCCCTGCACCAGGTTCAGCAACAGGAGCCTGTCTCCTGGCCGCAGGCTCCGGGCAGGGCTCCGCTCTCGTGTCGGGTAGACCGGGGTAAGCTTGGGGCTGCTTGGCAGAGGTAGCTAAGGGTGTGCCAGGCCAGTAGTGCCCAGCAGCTGGGCTGAGGGAGATGGGGGATGAGGAACTGGGACCAAGGCAGGCAATGTTACAGGCGAGAGCATTGCGGGATGAGGGCGAAGGTGGCACCAGGGATGGGAAGCGTGTTCGGTTCCAAACCGGCCACGTCTGATTGAAAGAGGAGCTCTGCTGCCCAGGCAAGCGCTACAGCTGCTGCATTGCACCGTCGACTGACAGAAGGAGCAGTTTACCCCAGACCCCGCTGCTCTCCGTGGGGGTGACCCCGCTCCTCCTCTTCCTGACCCAGTCTCGGCCTGTGGGATGAGGTCCCTACAGTGA
>NW_005843362.1:98409-102352 GCF_000455745.1 Alligator sinensis | reverse complement strand
CTGCATCTCCACCAGGCTCAGGCCATTCAGTTGCTTGTGGTTTGGGCCAAATCCACTTGCTTCAGTCTGACGCTGGGTTGATTCCCGCAGACTCGACCACTGCCTTCGTGGGCCAGTGCTTCATGGACGAGAGTGGGCAGGAGACACTGAGAACCACGTGGTTGCTGTGGGAGGAGGTCGAATCTCCAAAGGACGACTGGAAAGCAATTAGGTGAGACCCTAAGATCCCCTGCCCACAGGAGCAGCCCCTGGCCTGCGGGCGCCCTGCATGGGGCCGTGCCACGGGTGCTCAGGGCAGCAGAGATGGCTCGCCGGACACCAAGGAGGTGACGCACCCCCGTGGCCCGGTGCTGCCGGGGCCCTGAGTCACGGCCGGGAGTAGCCCGGGATGGAGAAACTGAAGAGGGTTTGTGGCGTGCCTGGGACGGGCAGGAGCAGCGTGTGCAGCCTCTGCGCGGGGTCTGGGCTGCCCCTCGAGGTCCCTGTGGCCCCGAGCCGTAAGGCCTCGGTCCGTGCCTGGCCAGCGGCTCCTCTGTGCTTCCCCGCAGGGTCGGCACCAACGTCTTCACCCGCAGACCGAATCCAGGCCCGGGCCACATCCTGGACACCATGACTCCGTCCTGCGAGTTGCCCCCCTCCGAGGCGCAGTGAACGCGCTCCTGCTCTCAACCTGGAGCCGCCCGGCATCTCCTGCGTCCTCGTCTCCATCACGCAGGGGCTGCTGCTGGCCACAGCCACCTCCCCTCCTCTGCGCCCCGCTCGCTGCGACCCCTTCCCCGACTCGCCGCCGCGCCCTGCGTCTCCGTCTCCCCAGGACAGCTCCAGCTCTGGCCGCAGATGCGCCTCCTCTCGCTGCTGCTCTGGGCTCTTGGGCTTGAGCTCCTGCTGAGCCCCGGCTTTCCCCTCCCTGGACTCTCCCCCGTGAGCCAGGCCCTTCCTGGGACAGCCGCGGGCTGGCTCCCGTCCTCAGCCTGTCACCGACGGCAGAGACCAGCCCAGCTCCTTCGTCCTCCCCGTGGGTGCTCGGGGCTCTGTTCTGCTGACCTCACGTCGGCCCTGCCCGCGCCATCCTGCACGGCGCCAAGTAAATGGGTTTTCTAGTGGGGGACATCATGTGTGTGAGTTTAAAGGGTTCCTTATCCAGGAGCTCAGGCCTTCGTGGCACCGGAGCGATGCTGCAGCTGGGACGGTCCAGGAAATGTGCGAGGGACGAGAGCTGGTGTGGATCGGGAGGCCCTTAGAGAAGCTCCCGAGTGCCGTGCGTCTGTGCACGGGTCACTGGGCAGGGCCCCGGTGTCACCCTGCTCAGGGAGGGGCTGCCTTGCAAGCAAGACCCCCATCCTCCTTCTCACCGGGCCTCCAGCAAGTTGGTCACATCCGCAGCCCCTGCTGTCCGACTGCGCTGCAGGGTCCTGTCCTCACCCGTCATCCCCTTCCTGGGGCCGTGGGGGCTCAGCCTAGACGGCCACGCGCCCTGTGAGGCAGCCCAGGGCCCCAGCCCCGTGCTCCTGATGGCGCTGGAGGACTGGGGTGTCCGCTGTCTGGGGCCCTTCCCTGGGGAAGGACTCTTGCTCAGCCTCTTCGTGTTGGTGAAAGAGCCCTTCTGTCCTGGTGCTTTCTCCCAGCTGGACACAAACCGGTCAGCACTGACCAGCAATCGTCTCATGGGAGAGCCGGGCCGCTGACCCCAGAGCATGTCTAGCCTGAGCTCACTGCCTGGCTCTCTTCTGCATCCCCTCTGGCTGCCGCATCCCTCCTCAAACATGCGCCTGCGCCCCAGGCCTGCACGTGGTACCGCCGTGTCGGTCCTGGCAGCGCTGCCAAGTGCAGCAGAGTCCCTTCTTCGCTGCAGAGGGGCCCTGCATCCACCGTGCCCCTGGGAGCTGGTGTTGCATCGCGAGTGCCTCCACGAGGGATCTGCACTGCAGGCGCGCGCAGGACAGAGGGGCCCGAGCCAGCCTGGCTCCAGCCACTGTGGCAAAGCAGGGAGCTCCGTGCGTGCCCTCCACACAAAGGGCAGGGAGCCAGACATGCCACGTGCAGACAGCACCGTCGCTGTGCTCGGTGCTGCGCAACCCTCGTCTGCTCCCTCCCTCCCTCCCACCCTCCGCAGCCACAGCCCTCGACTCCAGACCAAGAAGTGTCCCGCCAGATTACCATGTTTCTGCAGCTGACTGAGCGTGTCCAGTCCTGCAGACCCTGCATGTTGCTATGTGAGCAGCCAAGACGTTTTCGCCTCGGGGTCTTTGCTACCTTGGTCCAATAGATTCGTGACCCCACTGCTCCCAGTTGGGAGCAACCCACTCCGGTCCCCCCCACTCCAGGCAGAAGGTCCTGTCTCAGCCGTCCCACCCCATCGTCTGTCTGACCCGCACTCAAGCGCCCCTGTTGATGGAGAGTCGCGAGCCCTTGCTGACTGCTCCAGAGAAGGGCCTGGGGTCAGCTTGATTCACAGCCTCCAACTCTAGCACCAAAACAATATGTTCCTCCAGGAGACCCTGAGCTGGCAGCTGCCCCTGGGTCCAGGACCTGGAAGGAGATCCACTGCAAGCAGGGGTGAGGCACTGAGCTGGACAGAGGCTGTTTGCTGGGGGTGCTGGGTGCCGTGTCCTTGTGCATTCAGGAAACGTCCAATTGCTGCAACAGGTGAAAGTGCTGGTGGCGCGAGCTGTACAGGTATGTCCAGGCAGGGCACTTCCTGGGCCAAGGCACGCGGGGAACGTGCTTTCCTTAAAGGAGCCCGTGGCACTTAGGATCCTGTGAACCGTCTGTGCAAGAAGTGTGGGGAAGGAGCGGTGGAAGAGGAGGGCGCAAGGACTAACCCAGCGGCCAGGGATGGACAGACACTGCCTTGCTATAGCACATGCCTCCCCCGCATCTGGCTGGGACCGTTTTAGCTGGCAAACAGTGGCTGGGCCATATACTGTCACTGGACTGTAGGATAGGCAGGGGCGGGGGGGGGCATCGTTCCTCTGCAAGAGATGAGGTCCAATTCCGCACTGTGAGCGAACAGCACAGGAGAAACACCATGTGTCTGGGTCCAAGAAGGCAGTTTTCCTTAAGCTTCTGGGGGATAACTGTTCTTCTGGCGTGGTTTAGTACCCGCCGAGGTGTTGGGGCTTAATGCCCATTTTATGGAAATGGGAGGCTCCTCCCTAGCTTGATCCTGTGGCCGTATGGCTGAGGGCAGGCGAAACTTGGGGGCATCTGAACTCCAAGTCTCCAGGCTTGGGTGTGCACATAGGATGCCTGCCAAAGACGTTGGAAATATCTGAAGCTCTTGGCGGGGATGGAGGATGTTTGCCTGTTGTAGGGCCACTTGTGGTTCTGGACTGACTCATGGATTTGGACTTGATTTGACTTGGAACATGAAAAAGTTCTTTTAAAAAATAAAAAAGCATCACTGCTGTGGATCCCCGGCCCCGCAGGCTGGAGCTGCCAAGGTGAGCTAAGTAGGAACGGGGTAGTATCTCTTTAAGCAGGTTGGAGCTCTGGGTGCGTGTACACAGTCAGTGAATGCACTTTTAAGTAATGACCATTAAATTTAGTACTTCCATTGTGAGGGACTAGAAAAATGTGCATTTCGCCTGCTTTAATGCGCATTTGCTAAAGAGCACTTTTTTGTGTGTGATGCTTTAATGGGCATTAAAATAGGCTAATGTGCATTAAAGTGCACATGTAGACACACCCATTGTGGTCTGGTTTAGAAAGCAGTCAGAGTGGCAGTGTGTGTGTGTGTGTGTGTGTGTGTGTGTGTGTGGCTGAGCTTTCCATGTGGCATGTAATCAGCAGGGATCCTGGTTTTCCGTGATAAAAAAATCACAAATTCTCTGATAAAAAATTGCAAATTCTCTGATAAAAATCCCAAAATCCATTGTTAAAATTAAATGTCCCCCTACAGCCCCACTGGTGTCCCTCACTTCCCCCCCCCATGGCCCTCCAG
>NW_005843362.1:87314-98306 GCF_000455745.1 Alligator sinensis | reverse complement strand
TGGGGGCAGGGCGGGGGTGTGCTGCCCCCAGGCACACAGAAGAAATGTGGCCAGGGCAGCACGGAGCTTGCAGCAGGGCAGGCAGCTTTCATGCATGGCCGCACTGTGCCCTGCCACGCCAGCTGCACACGCTGCGCTCCAGAGGGCCTGGGGGAGGGCAGCAGGGTGGGGAGCGCAGCATTCGCGACTCAGGGTTTGCAGCTGGGCAGGGTTGAGGGTTTCCTGCCCCTTTTGCAAACAGCTCTTGTAGGCTGGAACTCAGCCAGCCTGCAAAGCTCTTTGCAAAAGGGGGAATCCGTGGGTTTCTCTTCTAAAAGGGAAAATCCGCATTTTCTCTGATAAAAATGGGAAATCTGTGGTTTTCTCTGTTCTTCGTGGGAGACAGAAATCCCGGATCCCTGGTAATTAGTGAGGTGCATCCAGCCCCCATGATGTTAGGATCCTTAGGACATCCGCTCACTCCAACTTATTCAAGGAGGGGTAGTTAGCTGTGCTGGCAGAAGACAGGGTTGAGATGCACCTTATAGACTGACTAAATCAGAGAGGCATTTGTGAGTCTGAACTCCTGTCGTCATCAGAGCCTGTCATCACTCCTGGCGCACCTCTGCCTTGGTCTGCCAGGAGCGCCTCTACCTGCCTTCTGCCCCTGGCCTGTCCCAGCTAAATGCTTGTGTGACCTATGCCTGAAAACCTCCCTGGATGGGGCTGTGGCAGAAAGCCACCTTTGTTTCTCCCTCAAAAACTCTGCTTTGTGACAATGTGATTAGGATGGGCCCAGCAGAGAGACATCCTTACCCTCTCTCTTGCGGTAACCTGAGCTGGATGCATTCCTGAGGGAGGGGGAAACCTGCTCCCTCTGCCTACATGACAAAAGCCTGGTGCCGAGGGGTGCTCCCTCTGGGCACCTGAGTGGGGGAGGGAAAAGCCCCTGCTCCTCTGCCCAGGTCCCCAGTGATGCTTTTTAAATTGGTCGGCGAGTTGCCAACACTGCTGGCTTCTCTTGGACTGGGCTGCTGGGGTCAGAAAGGCGATATAAGGGCCTGGTGCAAGGAGAAGGAGGAGAGAAGCCATTTTTCCAGCATGGCACAAGCATCAGGACACAGGGAGAGAGTCTGATCCATCTGAAACGCTCTCTCTCTGGAAATCTCCGAGCCAGATCTCTACTGTCTTCTGAGTGATACTCGTGAGCGTTTCTAGAGAGTTCGTCAGCTCCCCGTGATGCATTTGCGTATCAAACGGCTACCTCAGCCAGACTGCTTTACTCAATGGTAATCCCTCAGTAGTGCTCTACCTCTTACCCTATTCTACCCCTTCCCTCTGTAACCAATACTGTTCTCCTTTGTGACTGGTGTAGGAGACTTATTGAGGGGTGGGTTTAGTTATGCCTAGGAGGCCCCTTGGCTCTGCGGACTAAGGGAGACTGTCCTTTTTGGCCCCCGACTTGGGGAGGAGCCCCACGTGCTTGTATTGGGTTGAGTACCCGTAGGACTATTAGGCCTGTGTTTCCCCAAGGACACAGGACCTAGAAGGTCCCCTCTCGGGGTGGTGGCGGCACGTTACCCCCGGACTCTGCGGTGGGGCTCGACAGGGGGTCTGCCAGGGCTTAGGCGCCCCTGGGGAGACGCGTGGAGTCCGGCAGGTGGACGGGCGTGGGGAGGTGGGGGGCTCAACGAAGGCGCTCCCCGGACTGGCCTGCCACAGGGGTCGCCCCAAGCCCCCAGGTAACCCGCTCCAGGGCGCCACTGCTCTCCCAGACAAAAATGATCCATCTTCCTTTTGCTGGTTGCTTCTGGAGCCAGGAGGGACTTCCACCCCTCCCTGCCCCCATCTACTGCTACATGTATCAGGAGCAAAGGGTGTTTGGGGATTTGGGGGGATTTTTGGGACTTTTTCAGCAGCTGGGTGTTGGCTGCAGCCTGGGCTGGGGATGGGACTGGGGCTGGGCTGTGCCAATGCTCCTGCTGGCACCAACCCCACAGGGTCCTGGCTGGAGGGTCTTGCCCCTGCGCTCAGGCTCAGCCCGATGCTGCACTGGGGCAGGAAGGGATTTCCCCCTGCTCAGAATGGTCCACTCTGGAGGGGTTTCACTTTCGTCTGCAACAGGAGCACAGCCCTGCCTGGGGTCTCAGGAGTGTATTAACCCACTTTGCAGCAGCAGGACCCCGTGGCCCCCTGCTTTCCCCGGGGCAGGGGCAGGGGCAGGGGCGGGGGTGATGCCTGGGGCTGTGTCAGGGTGATGGTGTCGTGCTGCTCCAGTCTTGGATACAGGGTTTGTTTGGGCTGATCCTGCCTCAGGCTGGGCTTGGATTAGACATGACCCCCCAGGTCCCTACCAGCCCCACAGCTCTAGGAGGCTATGACATGCATCCCCATATGCAATTAGATTTTTTTGCAATAATCTTACACTTGCAGCTCAGTCAACATGTGATTCCCCTGTTGTGCTCAGGTCCTTTTTATGCAGTACAGCCAGCTGTTCCCCACTTCGTGTCTAGTCACTTGACTTTGCACTTGTCTTTACTGAACTTCATCCAGGGTTTCTGAGATTCTTTCTCCAATTTATTCAGGGCCTTGGGAACCCTAGTCCTGTCCTCCCAGACGTCTGCTGCTTCACCCAGCTCTGCTCCGTGTGCACCCTGTTCCACCTGCCACGGTATTCGTGAGGGCACTGAGCAGCTCTGGGCCTGAACAGGGCTGGGGCAACGCCTCCCCCCACTTACACATGGGCCACCGATGAGGCTCTGCCAGCACCCTGCTGGCTCCTGGTCACGGGGAACAAATACCAACAGCAACATCAACACTGCTGGCTCCAGCCCTCCTCAGGTTACAGCCAGCCCCGCCGCTATATAGAGGGGCTGGGTGCAGAGCCCTGGGCACAGGTACCTGGGGGAACTCGCTTGGTGTCTGCATACAGCTCAGAGCAATGGGGAACAGTGGCTTCTCGCTCCTCACCCTGGCATTGGTGACTCTTGCTGCTGCGGCACAGGAAAAGGTGCGGGGGCACGCTGGCGTGGCGTGGCGTGGCGTGGCATGGAGGGGTCTGTGCTGCCCTGGGCTGGTGTGGGCAGTGCCTGGGGGCTATGCTCACTCTGCACGTGTACACGTGGAGCCGTGTGGCATGAAGCATGATTGGGGAGGCCGCGTGCCGGGCCTGGTGTCTCAATGCAGAGAGCAGGTGCCAGCACCAGTGGGAGAGCACGAGACCTGAGCCCAGCAACCTGTGTTGGGGCAGGCAGCTCAGAGCCCCCGAGGCAGTGGGGCTCTCACCGCTGAGTGCTGCTACCCTGGAGCCTCCTGGGTGATCGCAGAGGGGCAGGGAGTGCAGTCCAGCAGCGAAGCTTTGGCACAATCCTCCCAGCGAAGCAGGGGGGCGATGCTTCCCTTGCCTCCTGGGGTGTCTCTGTGGCCCTGGCCAGTACCGGCGGCTGTGCCAGGGGCTCTGGCTCTGTGCACCAGGCTCCTGCAGGTCGTGGAGCCCCTGTGGTGCCAGTGGGAGGGTCCAGCTTTGCCACGTGCTCGGGTCAAACCCATCGCCAAGCCCAGCATTGGACTGATAGGGTCACGGGGCAGGGGTTTCCCTCCCTCTGCCCTGAGAGAGAGGCCAGGTCCCTTCCCAGGGCCATTTCAGCACCTAATCCAGGGAGTCTCCCAGGGCTGTTGGACTCACTTGCATCGGGTGCTGGTGGCCACGGCAGGAGTGCAGGGCTGGGAGCGAGCTCTGTGCCTCAAGCTCCAGGGCTGGTCTCTCCTGCTCACCCCGTCCCTCCCGTGCCAGTGCGCCCTGTCTGGGACCTGGACCAGTAGTCGGGGCTGCCGGATGCTCATCTTCGAGCTCAAAGATGGGGCCTTCTCCGGCTTGTACCTGCCTCAGAAGGCAATGGTCCCCCACAACGATGTCCTGGCGTCGCCACTGCGGGGAGCCCAGCACGACACCAGCTACAAGACCCAGCCCAGCTTTGGCTTCACCGTGCACTGGCATTTCCAAGGTACGGGGCCCAGCTGCCTCTGGGCTGGGGCACGCAGGGCAGGGCGCTGCTGCTGGAGATGGTCCCTTTGCCTGCTCCATACCTGCAAAAGCTCCTCCCTCTGAGCCGGTCAGTCTCCAAGATGCCACCTGCCCTGCAGGGCTGCGGATGGATGCAGCTGCCCCCTCGGCACGCTGCAGCAATGGCTCCTGGCAGGGCAGGGCAGCGTGACTGGCAGCCCCCACCTCCTCCTGGCCCATGACGCCCGCACATGGGAGGGCATTTTGCAGAAGGTGCTTTCCTTCACGGTCCAGCGGCCAGGCTCCCACATGCCGTGCGCGCAGGCGGCCACATGCAGCTGGGCCATGCCGGCGGAGCAGGGTCTTGTCCCACAATCCTTCCCGGCGGGAGGCCCCGGACTGCCCCATCACCCTTTGCAAGGAAAGTCCCTGGCACTGGGCTCACTGCTGTCCCCACCGGGCCCCGGCCCGGCCCTGCCTGGACGTACCGGAGCCTCGACTCGGGGGCTGCGTGGGAAAGCACGAGCCCCTGAGCACCTGCAGGCTGGGGCTGCGGGGGCTGGGGCTGGGGCTGGTGTCACCCCCCCACACACAAAGCCGTGCTGATGCCTCCGTGCGCCCCGGCAGAGTCCCCGGCAGGGGCGACGACCGCCTTTGTGGGCCAGTGCTTCGTGGACAGTGATGGGGAGGAGACGCTGAGGACCGCATGGCTGCTGCGAGAGGAGGCTGCCGCCGCCAGAGAAGACTGGAAAGCCACCAGGTGAGATCCCTGCCCAGGCCCCTGGCCCCAGCGCTGCCCGGGGCAGAAAGGCAGGGACTGGGCCCCTGACCCTGGCTGGAACCGGCTCTGGTCTGACCTCCTGGAGCAGGAGTGGAGCAGGGGTGGTCAGCCGGGTGGCGCTGGGCATGGCCACGTGCGTGCCCACGCCTCCCCGCCATGGCGACGGGTGCTTGGGGAGCGCAGGCGGCCGTGCCTCCCCGTGCACACGCCAGAAGCACCAACCGCAGCCCCGGCACGGCCCATCACTACGGCACCGTGCCTCCCCGCAGGGTCGGCACCAACGTCTTCACCCGCGTCAAGTGAGGGAAGCAGGGGACCTGAGCAGCGACGGTGCAGGAGTGCTGCAGCCCCGCGGAGCCAGGCCCAGCACCAGGGCTCTGGTCCCCGGATCCTGAACCTCCCTGAGCCTGTCTCCACGCTGTCGGGGCTGCGCTGGCTGCAGCGTCTCCCTCCTCTCCGCCTCCCCCCAGCACTGCTCCTGCCCCCACGGGCCGTGTCCCCGCGTGGCGATGGCTCCAGCCACAGACATGTCTCGTGTCACTGCTGCTCTGGGCCCAGGGCTCACACTCCAGCCCGGCCCAGCCCCACCTGCCCCAAGGGTGCCTCATTCCCCCCATAAACCAAGGCTGTTGGGGGTCACCCGGTTTGCTCCTTTCCTCACCTGGCAGCAGAAACATCGCCATTTCTGGGTCTCTTGGCGACATCGGCACCGGGCCTTGAATAAACGCATTCGGGCGAAGCCTCTGGCTGTGCTGCGAGTTCCCCCCGCGGCCCCGCTGCACCTTGCCCTCAATGAGGGCCCGGGCTGGGCACGACCATATCCCTGCCCTGGTGAGCACTGAGCCCAGGCCCTTCCCTTGCCACACCAGCCCTCTGTTTCTACGGGGAAGAGGTGGAAAGGCTGGAGCAGGATCTTCCACAAGCAGCAAGGCCAAGGCGTCCCTGCCGTGGCCACTGGCCCAGGGCCTTGCTCCCTGAGGACCTGCTGCTCCAGGACCTCCACCAGCTCTTCTCCTCCCCTCGAGCCCCAGGGAGGTGCCTGCTTTCCCAGCTGGGGTGCAGCACCCTCCTCCCGGAGCTGCCAAGGCAGTAGCAACACGAGCTGGGGAGCAGGATTTGGCTCCTGGCCCCGAGCATCCTCCCAACGCAGTGGGGTTCTGCGACCGACGGCTGGGATGGGACTGTTCGTCCGTCCATCCATCCGGGGCCTGCGTGTGCGAGCCCAGCAGCTCTGGCATGTGCTGGGAGCAGGTGCAGCCACCCCCCCACGCGAGCACGGGTACAGTCCGTGCTGCAGCAAGGCTCTGTTACCATCTGGCCGCCTGTCCCATTCCAGAACAGGTCACGGTGCCCTGCCGGGGAGCCCAAACCGGAGGCACTGTCCCAGGGGTTCACAGCACAGCCCCCCCGCAGCACCTGCTTGCACATGTGGCCCCTGGAGCCAGGTGAGCCCCTGCGAGCTCTTTCCCGGGGGCATGTGCCTCTGGGCCCCAGAGAGGCAGCACGCTCCCCTGGAGTCCCAGGGCCTGGACAGATCAGTTGTGCCAGCGGCTCTGCTATGACACCAGCTAATTCCTTAAGTACCCTAGGATGAAGATCATCAGGACCTGTTGACTTAAATATTCAAACCCTCCAGGTGCTCCTTTACTATGTCAGCACAAACAGTTGGCGGGCTGGTGTCTATACTGGTCTTGCCTAAGGTCCCAATGGGATGCGTATTTGTATTTGTGTCCAAGAATACGGATGCAAAGAAATCATTTAGAAGCTCCGCTTTGGCCATCCTATCTGTTACCAGTTGTCCTAGTTCGTCCTGAAGGGGCCCTAAATTACCCCACACCTTCTTTTTGCTTCCTATGTCCTTAAAGAATGGCTTTTTGTTATCCTTGACTTTTGCTGCCAGCCTAACTTCCATTTTGGCTTTGGCTCTCCTCACTGTTTCCCCGCAAGCTCGAGCCAAACACGTATACTCCTCCTTGGTGGCAGTCCCTTCTTCCACAGCCTATAGGCCTCTTTTTTTTCCCCTCCAGGCTCTCCCTGCTCCACCAAGAGGGGTTTTTTGCTCTTTTACTCCCTTTTATGTGTACTGAGATGGTCCTTTTCTGTGCCTGCAGGATTAGTCCCTTAAGAAACGCCCGCCCTTCCTGGGCTCCCATGTCCCCAAGGCCTTTACTAGTCAGTCCCTCCCTAACTAATCTTCTGAGCTTGTTGAAGTTGGCCTTCCTGAAGTCTAGCACTTCTGCCCTGATACTTATCTTCTCCACCTTTCTCCTGATAGTGAACCCTATCGATAGGTGGTCACTATCCCCTAGGTTACCTTGCACCTGCAGATCCCCCACAAAGTCGTCCCCTGTGGCCAGTACAAAGTCGAGTAAGGCATCTCCCCTAGTGGGAACATGTACCTCCTGCGATAGGTGAAGGTCCTGTAAGGAGGTTAGAAACTTCTGTGAATGGGCAGACCTGGCTGCCTGTTTGTCCCAGCAGACATCTGGGAAGTTAAACTCACCCATGACAACCCGATCCTTTGAGCACGCTGCCTCTGAGAGCTGTCTTGGGAATTCTAGATCTAACTCGTCCCCCTGGTGTGGGACAGGGCATGGCCGCAAATCCCTGCAAGCCCCGAGGCCACTCACCCAGGCTGCTCCTGAGCCCTGGCGCCTGGGGATGCACAGCCCCAAAGTCAGAGCATGGGTGCCAAAGTGTTGAATCCCAGAGCAGGGGGCTGGAGGGGACCCAGACCTCACAGCTACTCCAGTCCGGCCTGAGGCAGGATCTGCACCGTCCAAACTCCTCATAAAATTGCCACAAACCAGGACACAGCACAGGCATCGCCCCCACCCGTCCCACCAGGAAAGCAGTGGGACCCTGCACTCCCCAGGCCTGGTGCTGCTGGGCCAAACCCATGCACCTCTCGGCAGGGGTGGAGGAGCCTGCCCTGGCCCCAGCGGAGGCTGCAGGCACTGGCTCAGCACGTGCAAGGGCTGACCAGCTGTTGCATATATGTGCATACACATGCCTGAGTGCGCATGCCTGTGGGTACACGCACACAGGGGTGCTGCGGGCTCTGCCCTGTGGGGCGGGTGGGGAGGCAGGCCCAGGGGGAGATGCAGCAGACAGCTCAGCCCAGGGGAGCAGCCCAAGGCCAGAGGGCAGATGGCCACAGTGCAGGGCCCAGGTCCGCTGTGGCAGCAACCAGAGCTGAGCACCTGCGGCAGTGCTGCCCTGCTCCCCAGTGCCACAGGACCTGCCCCCCCCACGGTGCCTGCAGGACCTGCTCCTCCTCCCCAGCAGCAAGCGTGTCCCTTCTCCCAAGCCAGTAACCCAGGATGGCTGCACAAGGCCTTCTCAGCCTGGGCCTCCTTGCCCCTGCTGAGAGACCAGGTGAGGGAGAGGGGAGGGGGTAGCTTCTCTGGGGCAGGTGAGGGCAGCCGGGCTGCGTTGAGGCTCCTTGGCAAGAGGACAATGCAGTGCACAAGGGTGCAAGCTCACAGCATGTGGCCTCCCTCGCATCCTGGGCAGTAGAGGCCGAGCCTGGCTCATTGGAGGGTCCCAGGGAAGCTGCAGCCTGTTTGGGCCTGGCCCTGGGGCTGCTGCTGCTCCTCCCAGGCGACAGCTCTGGGACCAAATAAGCCAGGGCAATACAGCAGGGGATCGCTTTATTGGTGCTTCATTGCAAGGGGGGGGGGGTCCCTGCAGGCTTGGCATGGCCAGCCCCCATGGGTCACCAACACAGCTATGTACAAGCAGGAAAGGCCATGGCTTTGGAGCTCTGGGTCTGCCTATCCTGAGGCACAGCCCCTCCTGTGCCCCAGGGTCCCCATAGTGGCCCTGGCACCTGGCCCAGCAGGAGCCAGGCAGCACCTGGGAGTAGCAGGTACAGCACCATGCAGGGACCTCCCAGCCCAGGCACGGTGCCCAGGCCAAAGGGGTGGGGTGTGGTGGAAACAGGGCTGTCCTGGGGCCCAGTTAAGAGAAGAGAGCCTGGTGCCAGCCCAGGCACCAGGCTCTAACTCCAAAGGGCCAGGGGAACCTGCTGCTGGTGCCCGTTCCCCCCCCCAGGCAGCTGCAGCTCAGCACACTGTGGGGGTCTCCCTGACCCCGGGGGGCCACGGACCTCCCCGCTCAGCTCTGCCCCACTGCCCAAAGAGGCCCTGGCCCCCACAGTCCAAGTCTGGCCGACACTGCTGGAGAAGGTGCAGCGGGGCACTCAGCGCTGCAGTGAAGAAGGCTGCGCTGGGCGGGCCTGCCTGGGCACTCACATCTCGTCCGCATGGTGCTGCTGGATGATGACGCTGGTGCTGCGCTCCACCCACTCCTGCTTCTTGGCCTCCCAAGATACCGGAACTGTGGAGGGCAGGGAGCTCCGCCCTGAGGGCTCCTGTGGAGGATGTCCGGCCTGCTGGGAGCCCTGCATGGAGGCGCTGGGCGCAGGTGGATCAGAGGACGAGTTGCTACTGATGGCAGAGCGAGACTCGGCCTTGGACAGACCGTGGCTGCCCTCTTGCGAGCGGTTGAGGCTGTCCTGCAGACCTGGCTCTGGCTCCGGGGCCAGCCCCGTGGGCATGCTCTCCTCCTGCCCATCGGGTGCCACTGCCCATGCGTCCCCCATGCTCGGGAACTCGCGGATCTGCCGGGACAGCACTGCAAGAGAGGAGCGCATGACTCTCATGCCTGGCGGGGCAGACGAGCCCAAGGAGGAGCCAAGTGCCTTGCCCAGCTCTGCGAGGAAGCACAGACTGCCAGGCCAAGTCCCACCTCTTCCACCCGCCCTGCAGTCGACCACTCACCTCCACGCAGCTCCTGCTGCCGCCCCCCTGCTCCGAAGAAGAGGCTGGGCGTGAGGATGAGGCAGAAGGACAGGAACATGACCTGCAGGGAAAGTGAGCCGTCAGCTTTGGCCCAAGGCTGGGGACCGAACGCTGCCGGGAGCCCTGCGCCCCTGCAGGAGAGAGTGTGGGCTGGCAGAGGCTCCCGCGGCACAGGGGACAGGCCCTGGCCTGGCTGTTGGGCCACTCACCGCGATACAGGTACTGGCTGTGGTAGTCTTGGTTGAGGACTGTCGCACCAGGGCCTGGAGCTTCCGCAGCTGCTCCAGCAACGACCTGCAGCAGAGCAGGAAACGGGGTGAGCACAGCCGCAGCCATGGGCCAGGCCAGCCTCCTCCCATCCCCCCTGGTCCCGTAGTTTCAGCGTGCCTGGCAAACAGGCTCGGACTGTTCCGCACCAGTCGCTGGTGCTGCCCTGCAGGGGCTCAGGACCACAGAGGGCCCCGCTGCCCTTGCCAGGTGCTCACGTTGGGGACTCACATGTTCTGCTTCTGCAGCAGCTGCACCTTCTTCTGCAGCTCGTGGTTCTGCACCGTGCAGGCTGCCACCCTTCCGGCAGGCGGGGGACACAAGACAGAGCATCAGCCAGACCAGACTTGGGGGCTCAGCTCAGCGCCTGGGGGCTGACGGCGCAGGGCAGGAGGGCCCGGCTCCCTGCACATGACTCAGTCCTCCTAGCACTGGGCTCCCAAGGTCTTACGGGGGCAGGGCCCTTGTGCTAGGCACCTGGGAGGAGCCCCCAGCTGACGAGGCAGGGCATGGGATGTGAGCGGAAGAGGCGGAGGCTCCCAGGGGAAGAGGGCCTGGCTCCCCCACAGCAGGGGCTGGGCCCTCAGCCACAGGAGCAAGAGCTCCAGCTGCCCTGCAGGGGCAGCCTGGCAGCTGGGCGAGGGTGTGGGGCTAACAGGACCTCCTATGAAACTGCTCCCCGTGCCCCAGGTCATGGATACAGCCCCTACTACAGGCACTGTGGCAGGGGGACATGCCCACATCACTGATGCGTGGCTCCCTCCGCCCACGCCGGGCTTGGTACCTGCTCTCCAGCCCATCCACATAGATCTTTTTGCGGCGGCGGCTGTCTTGGGCCGACTGCTTGTTCCGGATCTTGCGACGCACCCTCTTCAGCAGCCGCTCCTCAGCCTGCAACAGTCACTGCCGTCACTGGCCGTGCCCCCAGCACCGAGGCAGACAGCGAGGCTGGACCCTGGGCCGTGCAGCCACTAGCCCGCGGCCAGCAGGTACCTTGCACAGGCAGGGAGGCGGACAGGGCAGAGCCGCTAGCCCTGGCCCCCGGGACAAGGCCGGCTGCACACAGGCCTGGCAGTTTAACGGGCCGGGCAGTTTCCAGGCTGATCTTCAAGTCCATCCTTCCGCTGCCTGCTCCCTGCATGAGCGCAGCGAGGCCC
>NW_005843362.1:86537-87262 GCF_000455745.1 Alligator sinensis | reverse complement strand
CACAGCAGCCGGCTGGGGGCAGCCACAGGAGCGGGGCCAGCAGCAGTGAGGGCCTGGCCCCCTGCCCCTTCCAGCCACCGAGGCTGAGCCACGTGCCATGGCCCCTGGGGCTGGGGCTGCTGCTCAGCACTTGTGCCCACACCTGAACCCCTGCCTGGGGAGGGGTCCGATGCCAGCGGGCAAGGGCTCACCTTGGTGAGGGGCAGGTAGGACGGCAGTGTGACGCCATCTTTCTCCAGCAGCTGCCTCTCCTCCTCCGTCAGGATCAGCTCCGGGAAGTCCAGCTGGGGACGAGCAAACCCCAGGGTAAGGAAGGAAGCGCCAGGCGGGGTGGGCGCCGGGAGCCAGGACTGTCCCCGCGCAGGAGCCTCCGCTAGTCCGCGGCACCCGACAGGCCTCCCCGCGGGCACGGCGGCCCCAAGCCGGGAGGGAAGGGGGCACCTGCCAGCCCGGCTGCAGGACTCCTGAGAGCAGGGGCTGTACCTGCGTGGGGGTCCCAGGCACGACGTCCTCCACGGACACGGCCACGGGGAAGCTCAAGCTCTGCTCGCTGCCCGAGGTCTCCTCCGCGCTCTCCAGCCCGGCCCACGCGTCTGGGAGAGGAGGGAAGGGGTCAGACGACCCCCGCCCCACGGAGCCGCAGCCTCCCCCACCAGCTCCTGGGCCCGGGGGCTCGGGGCAGCCCCGGCCGCAGCCTCCTGCCCCTCGCGGCTCCGCGCGCGGGC
>NW_005843362.1:84295-84574 GCF_000455745.1 Alligator sinensis | reverse complement strand
GGGGTGTTGCGGTGCTCGGCTGGGCTGCCCTGGCGTTGCTGGCGTCTGGGGCTTTGCCCCCCTGCTCTGTCCCTTTCCCTGAGACCGAGACGGCCTGTCTGCACAGGCCTTGGGGAGCAGCAATGTCCCCCGGGCCAGGGGTCAGGGAGGGCCGTGGCTGGGGGCGGGGGGGGCCCTGCCGCCCGTCTGTGCCACGGAGCCCAGCTGGCTGTGGCCCGGGGGGCTGAGCCGTGCAGCGTCTGGCTTGGCGGGTGAGGTATGGAGGGGGGTGGGGGGCCG
>NW_005843362.1:65819-84277 GCF_000455745.1 Alligator sinensis | reverse complement strand
TGGCTGTGGCCGGGGGGGCTGAGCCGTGCAGCGTCTGGCTTAGCGGGTGATGAATGGACGTGGCTGCGGGGCCTGGCAGCGCGGAGCTGGGCGCTTTCCATTTTTAGTCAGTTGTCTCCTGCAGCTCTTGCTCCAGGCTTCCTTGCTCCCGCCCGCTCCCTGTCCCAGCCCCAGGTCCGCAGCGCTGTGCTGTGTCAGGCTTCCCGGTCCCATCCAGCTGCTGAGCTGTGAAACCACCAACGTTTCCTCGTCCCTGCCCCAGGGAAAGGATCTCCTCGCTGCGGGAGGTCTGCTGCTTGCCCTGGCATCCTCCCGGCTCTGTGGCCCTGACCTGATGAGACCTGATGACTCTTCGCCTTCACGCCGTCCCCTGAGTTCTGTTGCCTCGTGGGGCTGGGGCCGCAGGCTGGGGGCCCTAGTGGTACCTGTCCTGGGGGTGCCTCTCCCCTGCCTCAGTTGTGGGTTCGCCCCATGCCCACATTTCCTGAGAGCTGGAGCGTTTCTTTGAAGGCAGCTGCCGGGCTGTCCCCAGCACGTGCTCGGGCCCGGGGACTTCTGAAGGGGATCGCTCGCAGGGGCTGCCTGTCTGTGGGCAGAGGGGGAAGCTGCCTGGGAGGGAGGTGGGCCTGTGCTCCAGGCTGAAGGACAGGCAGATGCGTTGGTCTGTGGGCAGCGGCTTCGGGCCCTGACATGCCCTGCAGAGCTTGGCGGGGCCTTTATCTCTGCCCTTGCTGTGACAGCGAGGCGCCAGGTGAGGTGATTGATAGCTTCTCTCAGATGAAGGGCTGGGGGTGCATTTCCACGTGAGGGGTCTGGGCAGGTATGTGAGCCTGTTTCTGACTGCTCCTGCCTGGAGAGAGGCTGGCCGGACTCAAGGCAGCAGATTTGCTCACGGTTGCTCCTCTGTATGAGGGCACGGTCAGGTGGGCCAGCCGCCGTCGCCTTGACCAGAGCCACGTCCTGGCTGCGCCCCTCTAGGCACAAGACCCTCTTGTATGTTGGCACGGCTGCCCTGCTCCGCTCCGGCTGGGCTTTCAGAGGGGCGCCATCCGCCAGTCCCTTGGCATGCTGCTTGGCTCTTGTTGGCACCGGCGCCTGTGCAGACATGAGCTGTATCTCCACGGGCAGGAGAGCACGTGGGACTGCTTTGAGCTCTGCGGGGCAGCGCGGGGGCAATGGTGTTGTGCCACCAGAGCTTTGCCTTGCAGGGCTACAGGGCAATTGAGGCAACTGCTGTGGAGCCATCAGCAGTCCTGTCAGCTGAGGCAAGTGCTGCCCCTGCATGGGTGCTGAGCCCGCCTGTGCCCCCCAGCGGGGGTGAGGTTGCGCTCCCCTTCGCCATGTGTCAGGTAGAGTAGCGCCTGAAGTGTCGTGCTGCGCATCGTGATGTGTCTGCCTCGGGCTTGCTGTCCTGCTGCTTGTGCAGGGCAGGAGGCAATGCCATCGCAACAGCTTGGCAGCGTCGGATGCCTCCTGCCCCTCGTGCCCAGCTTTCAGGCCCTCCAGCAGAGGCTGGGGTTGCTTTCGCTTGCCCACGCTTCGTGATGGGGCCTTGGTGGTCCTGGCCTGGAGTTAATTTTAATCTTCTCCTCTACAACGGGGCTTGGCACAAAGTGACCTGGTGCCTCCAAGTGAAGGCTGTGGGGACTGTGTGGCTGAAGAAAATTGTGCAAGGCAAGGGCCTGGAAGCAGAGCGCATTGGCCCTCATGGGCAGGGGCTTTCCCGCTGGCCTGGGGAGGGCAGCTTGGCTCAGGTACATGGGGCAAATCCCATGGGGAGGAGACGGTGTCACCAGTGATCCTGTCCCAGGTGGGGAGACTCCGTTCTGTTGGTGACGGTGGCGCCTGGTAGGGTCCAGACTGGCTGCCTCGGGCACACATGCTGGTCTCCAGCTGGGGAGCGGTGCCGCTGCGGACCGCATTTGACCAGAGCAGGAGGGGCTGCTGTCCTGCAAAGCCCTGGGCCTCCCGGCAGATGGGCAGTAAGCCTGACCCTGTGGGCAGCTTTTGCTCTTGTTTGGGCTGGGGTTGGGTTCCTGCGCTCAGTGCTGATGAAGTGGCCTGTGTGGGACTGGAGGCTGCTCCGTGCTGGTCCTGGCAAGGCTGTGGCCTGCCGGGGCTGCCTGGGTCATGTGCTGCTGAGCTCCCTCCCCGGGTCAGAAATGCTACCCTGGGAAACAGGAAGGAGTGAGTCCTGTGTTGGAAGCAGCTCCGTGTCTCGTGCTTGGGGTCCGGGGACAGCTCGGCCAGAGACCTCTGTGGTCTCGGTGCCCCGCTACGTGCTCGGGAGCCGGCCAGCGCAGAGGAGCAAGGAGGAGGTGAGGGGCCAGGACTGCCATGCTTGCAGGGAGCCTCGTCAGGCCAGACCACCCCAGTAGCCATCTGAGCCCCTGGTGCTTGCCCCTTTTGAGCCATTTGTAGCTGCCAGCTCGGCAGGAGGGACGTTCCCAGCCAGTGCCCTGACGCCATGAGAGGTATTAATAACCACTTGTCGTGGTGAGCCAATTCCAACCTGGCCAAGTTCCCACTGGGTCTCAGTGGGAGCCGAAGCCAGCGTGCTGCACCCGACTCGTACCTGGTGCATTGGCACATCTCCTGGGAGGGAAGGGCGGGCTCCAGGACACTGGTGGGTGCTGCACCCAGCATTGATTGGAGTGACTTGCCCAGAGTCGCAGTGGGGAGCCATGTCAGGGTAGGGCCCAGGCCGGCAGGCTCTTCCTCCAAGGTCTGCACTGCTGCACGTCCGTCCCCTCCCTCCCCCAGCCCCGCTGGGGGCACGTCTAGGGCAGGGTTGGCCTGGGAGCAGTCACTGGCCGAGAAGATGCAGCTCTGCAGCACCAGTGCGTGTGCCTGGGCACGTTGCAGAGCAGAGCCCTCACTCCCATCCTCCCTGGTCCTGCTGCTGAGCTGCCCCCAGAGGCTTTGGGTACCAGCGAAAGCTACTGCTGATGGGGCTGGCCTCGTGTGGGTGTTGGAGCGCTAATCCCCAGACAACAGGCCGATTGTGCCCAGAGGAGAGGGCATGGGGTGGAGCACATAACTTCAGCGCCTCCCCGTGCCTTGGCTGTCCTGGGGGAGGGGAGACCATGGGACAGCAAGGGGACGCAGGCCCAAAAGGGGAAGTGCCATGCTGCTGCTGCGAGGAGGAAGGGCCCACGACTGCAGACTGCACTGTGCTGCTCTGCTGTCACGGGCGCGCGGGGTGTCGGGGCAGCGCCCCTGCCTGCCGCAGGCAGCTTGTGCTGTGGGGAGCCCGGCGGGTCCCGCCGCGCGCTCGGGGTGGGCCGTGCTTGCAGAAGGGAAGGCTGAGACTGTTCCTCCTGTTGCAGCTCTCAGATCTCCTGCCCCGGCTGGAGCGCGGGGTGAGGCCCTGCCGCGGCTGGCGGCTGCCCGACGACCGCTGCGGCAGGCCGGGCCTTGGCCCGTGGATGTGCCGGCAGGATGTCGGGATGCCTGGGCCATGGCTTCATCCCGCTGCTAATTCCATATTTGGTAGCAGCCACTGTTTACTCCCTTCTCTCGCTCCTGTTCTCCTTGGGGGGAGGGGACATATTTTCGGAGTCTTTAACATGGTGGCTGGAATCTGCTGGTTTCCTGATAAAGGGTCTGGAAGGGCCTGGGAGGGTGAGACGGACTCGGAGAGGGCTGTGGCACCGTGCAGCACAGAGAGACGGGGTCCTGCCTGTGGGACAGCTTCGCCCCTGCCCCTGGTGTAACCAAGGTCTCCCCCCCCCCCCCGCCCCATGTGAGCCTGTCCACTGTGGGGGGAGCAGGGTGGCCCCCAGGGCCGGGGCACACCATGTTCCCTTCCAGGTCAGGGGTCATGCGTGGCAGGGCCTGCAGCCCAAGCCTCTGGGCAGGATGTGGCTCAGCGTGGCTGGCCTCTCTCTGCGGTGCTGCTGGTGCCCGGGGGCAGTCCTGACCTGCCCCATGCTGTCGGAGCCCCTGTCTGAAACTGGAGCCAGCCGGCCTGCCTTTTCCCCCCAGCAGCAGTGCTGGGAGTGCTGCTCCTTGGCCCTGGCAGTCCCCAGCCCTCCACACTGAAGTGGAAGCAGTAGCCAGCTGCCTGGTGCGCTGCTGAAGGGGAAACCTCCAAGGCTGTCGCTTCCCTGCATCTGGCAGCCCCGTGGCTCTTCCACAGGCCTCCCGAGGAGCAGGAGGAAGTGCAGACTTCCGCGTTTTCGAGACCTCGGGTGGCTGGAGCCCAGAGCGGCCATGAGCCGTGTGAGCACAGCCATGCGTGGCTCTTGCACTGCCAGGGAAAGGCGAGATGGGAAGCAGAACCAGGCAGGTCCCCGATGGACAAGAAACGCGGAGCTCAGTGGTGAGGACGACTGCTGTGGTCACCTGCGAGGGACGACATGGGTTCTCACTCCCTTGGCATCCAACCACTGGCTTTTGGAGCGGGCTTTAGGCCCGCGGTCCTCTGCCTTCCTAGGCTCGGAGCTCCCTAGGAAATGCCAGCTCTGCTTTTCCTTCATTTCTCGACCACAGAAAAACCCCAATGGATCAGAGGATTTCTGTTTGAGCTCTTTGCACCTGGCCATCCGAGTAGTGTCCGGCACCCTTGAGAGGCTCTCAAGGCACCTCGGGATGCTGCATCTCCCTGGGTGAGGACCATGGCTGTTGGCCAAACAGTTGTCAGGCTCAATGCAGGGGCCTGGCTGAGAACAAGCAGCCTGTGACATTCAGGAGGCTGGACTAGTGACATAATGGCTCCTTCGGGCCTTAGGTCTGTATGCGGTTGCAGGGACTTGAGGCAGCGGCTCCTGGCATCAGCAGAGGGCTGAGCTGGGCACTTTGCTGGGCACTTGTGGATGAGAGGGAAGGGGAGCAGCCGTGTGCTGCGTGGTCGGCGCACGGCCTGTGCGGTCACTGTTGCTGTCAGAGGTACAGGCTTCCCGGGGAATAGCTCCTGCCTGTTGCCAGCCCTGCCCATCTGCCGTGCTGGTCTTGCAGTGTGATGCTGCAGTCGCTCTGCATGCCCTGGTCCCAAAACATGGCATAGGCGCAGCGCTGGGCTCCCAGGTGTGAGATGCCCCGGTGCCGCCCTCCCAGTTGCAAGGCTGTTTTTGCCATCCAGCTCCTGGCGGCAGCTGATTCCATGACGCCTCAGGCCCCCGAGGCTCGCCTCAGCCTTGGGAGCCCTGCGCTGCCCCTCACCAGGGCTTCGCGCCAGCCATCCAGCCTGCTCGCTTCTCATTTTGGTCCCGTTAGTCCAGTGTCGCGGGCTTCTGTGCTCTGGTCCCTCTGCTTGGGGATGGGCAGCGCTGCTGGGGGCTCCACACCCGGGGAGAGGGGTGGGAAGCTGCCTCCCTGGAGCAGCCCGTCATTATCTGTCTCCCTGTCGTCTCTGGTTCCAACCACAAATAACGGCGGAGCAGCTGCTGGAATGTGAGCCCGTCAGCACAGGACAGGCGCCCTGGCCCCTCGCCGGACCGGGCCAGGCAGGAGGTGTCTGCAGGACGCGGGGGCTGGCGCTGTGGCTGCGGAGCGGCTCTGAGGTGCTCCTCGAGGGTCTGAGCACACTCAGGAGCAACAGCCGGAGGGGTGGGATGTGGAGCTGCTGCTCATGCTGCGCTAGTGCCAGGCGGGTGGATGAGCAGCTCGGGATGGTGGTGGCAGGGGTTGAGCTGTCCCACTCCCCAAATCCTCCTCCTGTCCATTTGTTCCCTGTGGGACTGTTAATGCAGCTTCTGCACCCACCAGCTACGATCGGCGGTTGGCCGGGCAGCTTGCCCCATGGGCCTAGCAAGGCCATCCTTGCCCGAAGACCTAGCCCAGTCTGTTGAGACCCAAAGACCGGGCGTGACAGGCAGTGACCTCAGGGTCTGTGTCCTTTCGGCGCAGGCTGCAGTCCACGTGCTGCTGCAGGGCTCAGGCGTGGACTGTCCTGGCTTCATTCGCACCTGGCTGGGATCGCATGGCCCCAGAGCTGGTGACCCTTTTCTTCCCTGCCAGGGGCAGGGGTCGGACTAGATGGCCCACTGAGGTCCCTTCCGACTCTGTGAATCTATGAAAGGCAGCACAAGAAATGATCCTGCCTGGGGCAGCCCCCCCAGGGCTTTGTCTCCTCTTCCAAGTCCCAGCCTAGTGGCTCATCCATCCTGTGGCCCTCTGGGCCTCAGGAGGAGGCATCTGCATCAGCTCCTCGCCACAGCCCACAAAAGGGCTGATGTGGGAGGCTGCGTCGGGCACAGCGCACGCGTCGACGCCAGGTAACTGGCAGAGCCAGCTTTAGCCAGCCGTAGGGTCCCTGGCTCTCGACATCTTTGCCTGAAGCTCAGGCACCTGTAGCCATACGCGCGTGACTGGGCTCAAGGTGAGGGCAACTGGGTGAGGTTTTGGGGCCTGCGCACCTCCCTCTGGGAGCTGTGGATGCAATGCCTTTGCCAGGGTGCGTGCGGGTCTGTGCTAACGGCGGGTGCCATGACTCCACTCGCAGTGCCGAGCTGGTTGCTGCCTGTAGCCATGTGCAGGTAGGAGAGCTGCTTGCAACGAGCGTGCTACCCCTGCGCCCCGTCCTCACCCTGCTGCCCCGCTGAAGCTGGGAGGACTGTTGCGGGGCCGCGTCTTGCCCGAGTCGGTCGGGGTTTGTATCCGGCTGCCTGGAACGTTGCCCTCCTCAGGAGTTGTTTATGCTCTAAGGATGAAGGAAAATGGGTATTTAATAAGCCTTTGTGGGAGGGGCGTGGGGCAGTTGGACAAACACTGTAGGCATGTCGTGTTCCCTTTCCCCCAGAGCCGTCCCAGCCCTCATGCTCTAGAGAGGAATTAAAGCATTCCTGTCTCGTCGCGTGGCTGTCAGCTCGTGCCCTGGAGCCCTGGGGGCTCTAGATGCCTTTCTTCCACATTGGGAAGCAGGCTCTGGACAGCCATGGGTAGAAGGCAGGAAACAGGCGGGTGGTAACACAGCGCGGCTTGATCTCTCAGGGCACGTGTGACCATTCCCCAGCCCCTCACCTTTGCTATTAGTGACGGTCACTGGTTCTGAGCTGTCTTCTAGCCCCCCAGGCATGTCTGAGCTGTAGTAAAAACAAGGACGTTCCCAGACCAAAGGTTTGTAACTGGACCAAATTGCCTGCGATTGGGAAGCGCTGCTGTGCCCCATCATTGTTACAACCTGCCCTGTGTCAAGCAAGAGAAGGCTGTCCTCTGTCTTCCCCCAGTGACCTCCCTGCTATTGCCTGACCTCTGCCATGGAGCTGGCAGTACCCTGCCCTCTGCCATCCTGCCCACTCTTCTTGGGGTCCTGCACGCTAAGGTGGCAGGTAGAAGATGCCTGCACCATCCCCAGAGGCCTCCTGGAAGGAAATGCAAGTGCGTCCCCTCTGCAGCGCTGTCCTCTGCCATGGAGCTGCCTCTGCCCCAGCTTCCCTTGCCAGGTAACTGCTGGGAAGGTGAGTGCAAGCTGCTGGGGGCAGCTTGGGGAGGGGACAGAGACTTCCCACCTGCAACTCTGACCTGCACCCAGGCCCCTGCCGTGAGCTATCTGTCTCTGCCTATCAACAAACTATCATCGACTGACTTCTTTTTTGGGGCACCCACCTTGTTACCAAGGATGGTGCAGATCTGCTAGGCAGAGGCAGAGCTCTGAATCCAGCTGTTCTGTCTTTCTTTGTCACATCCCTACAATTTCCTGCCCCGTGCGGTGCTATCAGCTGCGACCTGGGTTGCTGCACTGCAGACTCGGGGAAGAATTTCTGGGGCTTGCATTTTAATAGAGGCTCAAAAGAGCTAGGAGCAATTTTTGATTAGATCGGGTCAAATTTCCGGAAGACCTTGCTGGCAGGGTCATGAACTTGTACACTGTCGGGTCCCATGGAAACCTCTTCCTGTTGCAGGTTTCGTGCTACACTAGAGCTGCAGATGTGAAGGGACTCCTCCGCACTGTGGTCAGAGCTCTCCGTGCACAGGGTGCAGACGGTGGCTCACTGGGCATGGGGCTCTGTTCCCCTGTTCTGCTCTTCGCTTCCAGCCTGACTCCCTGTGGGGTCAGGGGCCCGTGCAGCCCCAAATGTCTGGGTTGGGGCAGGTGGGTTGCTTGAAGCAGACGTCCTGCTGGGTTGCAAGCACTGGTGGTTTTGCTGCCCCTCTGAACAGGTGGTTCCAGGGGTGGTAGCTGACCATCAGTCTCACTCGCCTGGTCTCCAGCAGCTTCCGGCATCGCTTGGTGGCTACGTCCCCAGGGCTGTGTTCTGCTTTCACTTTTCGAGCAAGCAGCGAGCAGCTCCTGGTCACACCTGCGTGCGGTCTAGCTGCCTCTCGAGCGTGCAGCTTGTAGCTGTGTACAGGAAGGCACTTCTTCCTCCAAGCGCACTGCTGCGACATCTCACGCTCCACCAGCCATGTCGAGCAAAAGTCACCGCTGACACTTCTTGTTCTCGACTCGCTGTCCTGTTGCTGGCTGCGTGGCAGGGGCCCGTGGGGAGGGCGCACTGATCTTGCCTTTTCTCTGCATCTGATGCTGAAGAGGTGCTTTCTGCTTTCCCTGCACATTCCCCTGGCCCACCTCTGTCTGCACCTTCAGTTGATTTTATGGTTCATAAAAAGGGCTAGTTGGTGGTTGAGCAAAGGCAGTTCCTGAAGGTCAAAGAGCTTCAGCAGGCTCTGTCTTTCTGCCCTCCTGCTCTGTGGTCCCTGGTCCTGCACCCTTGGCGTAGGAGTTCCTGCTCCCTCCTGGACCCAAGTCCTATCCAGGCTGCCTGGACTCGACCACATTTCCTTGCTGCTGCAGCTGCCCCAGGCATCGGGGATTGCAGCCCAGGCTTGGGCCAGCACCAGGCTTCCTGCCTCCAGGGTCCGAGGCAGCTTCTCCCCAGGCAGGCAGGGATTGGGTGCGTGGGGCTGCAGCCACTGGGCTTCTCACTAGACCTGGGGTCTGCGTGGAAGCGTCTCCCGTGGCAGCAGTGGGTATTCTTGGCAGGGGAGCCCCCAGGGCTGGCTCGAGACATTGCTGGACCATCCTCACCCTGCACTGCCAGGTTCCTGCTGCTGCTGCTGGTCCTTGTGGTCTCTGACCTCAGCTGAAACACGTCCTCCGGCCACCTCTCAGCCTGACCCCGGTGGCAGCTCAGGGGCTCGCGTTAGCGGGCTCTGGCACTAGCCAGGGGTGTCAGCAGGTCTCTGGGGTCTGCCTCGTGACCAGCAGGCCCAGGGTGCACCTGTAACGTGGTGTCCTGGGCATCCCGGCCCCCACCTGACATGCCCGGGTGGCTTGGCCTGCATGGGAATCCCGGAGGACGCTTTCTGCCTTGCTTCAGGCACTGTGCATCAGGGCAGCCCCGCAGTTTCCATACCGTGAATCCCCGAGCCAGTGGGGCACATGGCAGGCATTTGCGGCCTCCTTGGCTGTGGGCTGCTGCGTGCACGTCTGGGGCCCCATGGATTGGGGCAGGCACAGCGCGTGTTGGGGAGGGGCGCATGCACGTCTCCTCACGCCGGCGTTGCTCTGGCAGCAGCACTACGGGCCCCGCTCCCTGGAGCCCAGCACGCTGCGCGGTGGCCCCACCCCAGGCTGGGCGCTGCATGGCTCAGGAATGCAGCGCTGGAATGCGTCCGTGTGGGATGGTGGGAGGGGCGCACGCTCAGCTCCAGCCTGGACAGCTGCAGGGCCTGTTCTGAGCTGCGGGGTCCCAGTGGGGCCAGAGCGGGGAGGCCTGTACCCCTGATGGTGCCCGAGCCTGGTGGGATCTTGTCCCTTGCACCGTCCTTGTCGCTCATAGACTCTATGAGCAGGGTCTGAGCCCTGCTCCCCTCCCCTTCCCATGGCCCCCAGGCTCAGGCCTGCTCCTGACCTTGCCGCCCAGCCTGGGTACCTCCCAGCCTGGACTCAGATTCAGATCATACTCGCCCCACCGCTAGTGGCTTGAGCTCTGCAGTCTTTTTGATTTGTAGATGCTCAGGTCGGAAGGGACCTCAACAGGTCATCGAGTCTGACCCCCTGCATAGGCAGGAAAAAGCGCTGGGGTCAGATGACCCCAGCCAGATGCCTATCCAGCCTTCTCTTAAAGACCCCCAAGGAGGGGATGGCACCACCTCCCTTGGAAGCCTGTTCCAAATTCTGGCCACCCTTACTGTGAAGAAGTTTTTCCTGATATCTAGCTTAAATCTGCTCTCCGTCAGTTTGTGACCATTGTTCCTTGTTTCCCAAGACGTGCCCTGGTGAACAGAACATCTCCGATCCCTTGCTGCATCCCCCTAATGAATCTGGAGATGGCCACAAGATCACCTCTCAGCCTTCTCTTGCGGAGGCTGAAGCGGTCCAGGTCCCTCCGTCTCTCCTCATAAGGCTTGTCCTGTAAGCCCCTAACCATACGAGTGGCCTCCTCTGGACCCTCTCGAGTCTATCAAGATCATTCTTGAAGTACGGTGCCCAAAACTGGGAGCCTCCAGGCCTCAGGCTTTGCGGCGGGGCTCAGTTTCTTTTTCCAGACTCATCCCTCATGGGGTCAGGTCCCTGGCCAGACATTACTGAACCGCAGCCCAGCTTGGAGGGCCAGGGAGGATCCCCATGCCCACCTTTTGGGGAGGGCGAGGTACAGGAGGCTGGTTGTAGGGGGCTGGGGCCAGGCTGGAGGCCGTGGGGATTTGGGTGCCCAGTGAGTTCTCTTGTGCTCTGGTCGGTCACGCTTCTGCTCAGACACAGCTGCGTCCTTGGGAGCAGGGAACGGGTGAAATGCCGCCGCACCCCCCCCCTTGTGCAGCTTGTCCGGGCCCCAGCGCCTCTGTCCGCTAGCGGACGGGTGCTGTACTGAGGTGTTTTGGGAGAGTGGAGGGCTAGGCACGATGCCCCAGGACACAGCCTGCCCGGGGGGCTGTGGGGACCGCGTGTCAACTGGCACCATCGGCACGGGTGCAGCTCATGCGGGGTGTCCGAGCGCGGGCCCCAGCCCCGTTCTGATGGGCTATGTGCTGTATTGTCATGTAGACACGTGTGTATACATTTGTGCACCTGTGCATGTGTGCTCCCCGCCTGCCCCTAACCACAGTACTAGTGCTGCCACATTCACCAGGCCTGGTGGGTCCCGGGGCAGGGCTGTGTCTGGGGCCCTGTGCTCCCTGCACAGCGCTGGGCAGCCATGTGAAATCCTAAGGGGCATGCCACGCCACACATGGGGCTCTGAGCCCTCCAGCTCTGTGTGCAACACCCTCAGCTTTTAGTAGTGCCAGCAGCTCGGGTTGGGGCGGCTGCCCACGGGGGCAGGTGTTTGCTGCCCGCCCAGGGGCTGCAGCTCGCTGCTGCGAGCAGGGCAGCACGTCCCGTGCTCCCGTTGCAGCGTCTGGGCCAGGAGGCGCGTGCCGCGGCCCCTCCCTGCTGCGCAGCCAGAGCAGGAGCCTGGCCCTGGGCGACAGGAAATGCGGAGGGTGGGGCAGGGCGGGGCAGGGGCTGCGTAGAGCGGGGCGCGGCTGCGTGCACTGCTCAGCGTCTGGCGTGCCGCTGAGGGCCTGAGACATCCTCTGTGCTGCCTTGGTGAGCTCCGTGCTGGCAGGGAGGGGGCATGGGCACGCAGCCCAGGGTGGGGACTCGGCACTGCTGGTGCCAGCTGTCCAGGGCTGTAGCCCAGGCCCCTGCTAGCCGGCGGGTTGCTGGTCAGGGTCCCAGCATGGGGTCTCTGGCTGCAGAGGAGGGGGTGTTTGTCCCCCTGCCCTGGACAGCTGTGCGACCCCTGAGTGTCCAGCAAGCTGGCTTGATGCACGTCTAGCAAGTTGTGCTGCTCCTCGGAACTGCGGCCCATGGCTATCCACACCCCTGTGCTGCCTGGGCCGGCTCCCTGCCTGCAGGGAGGGTCCTGCACCACCCCAGCACAGCTGGGTCCTGCCCCCCACCCACTGTCAGGGTTTGCAGCCCTCTACCACTGTCCCACCCCCATGCAGCTGTGCCTGTCCTTGTTCTAGTGCCCTGAGGTTGCTTCGAGTTGTGGCCACCCCTCGTTCCCCACTTCCTGGCCCAGGAGCACGTGGCTGCTCCCTCCATCACAGTCTCTTCTCCATGATCCCTCATGCCTAGGAAACGTGGATGTGCCAGCACCCAGGGGGCTCCTGCATGGTGATGGCCACGGCCCAGTCCTGTCCCTTGCTCGTAGGACTGAGCAGCCGGGTGTCAGCGCAGGACCCTGATGGGGTGAGGGGCCCTGCTAGCACTGCCATGAGCTCGGTTTTCCTCCCGTGGTTGCTTTGTCATGGTCTCTGGTATTTATAGCTTGTTCCTTGTCACCCTCCACTCTTAGGGGCTGGGCTCACACTTCCTCCAGCCGGCACACTCGTGGCTGGGTGACAGTGGCCATCACTGCTCTTGCGCCGCTGGGAAGTGGTCTCGGGGTGAAAGGAACTGGTTGGTCCAACCCTAGATAAAGCAACTTGAGAGCCTCTGGGCAGGTGGCCCTGTGGGGGCCCTGTAGCTTCCGAGCGCTCCTGCCTTCCCCTGTCCCCCAGGCTGGGCCAGGCCGGGGAGGTCTGCATGCCCCCTCCATGCTCCTCAGGTGACAGGAGGCAAGGAGTGTCCTGAGAGCCAGTGCAGGCACCTCATCCCCCTGGCAGGGGCAGGGACAGGGCCCTGGGCCTGGTCTGCTTCCCGGCCCTTCACTTCCTTCCTCCACTGGACATCTCATGGGCTGGTGGATCTGAGCATGGGGCCAGGGCCAGGACCTCATGGCTCTGCCCTGAACTCAGTGGCTTTTGGGATGCTCTTCCCCTGCCTCAGTCTCCCCGGGGAGCTTTGTTGCAGCTCTGCTATACAGCCCCTTCCCATGCAAGCCTCTCAGAGCAGCCAGGGCTTGGGATAGGGCTGGAACCCTTCGCTGAGGGGGATCTCCCAACAGCAGCAGCCCCTTGCTGGGGTCTCTGATCCCGGGCAGGGCCATGACACGCTGTTAGGTCAGTTGTTGCCCTGCTGCCAGGCAGAGAAGGGCCCCACCACCAGCCGGGGTGGGGTGAAGGTGGTGACCACTGCAGGGGTCTCCTCAGCAAGGCCGCTTGCTCCTGTGCTGTCCCTGGGGGGCAGGGAGGGGCCGGTGCAGGGGCTGCACCTGGGGCAGCTGTGCTGGAGCTGACCTGGCTGCGACTCTCCATTGCAGGTGAAGCAGGAGCGGGGTCCTTCCAGCCGCCACCATGGTTGCCCTGTCACTGAAGATCAGCATTGGCAATGTGGTCAAGACCATGCAATTTGAGCCCTCCACCATGGTGTATGATGCCTGCCGGATGATCCGCGAGCGTGTGCCGGAGGCACAGATGGGACAGCGTAAGTGCAAGGGCCCCGAGGCATAGAGGGCAAAGGCCTGTCCAGCTCCGCACCAGGCTAGGATGCTGCCTCCACACCAGGCTGTGCAGCGCAGCAACAGGGCTCCCACCCAGACTGGTGAGGGGTCTCACCTCACCAGCAGGACATTCCCTTGCTCCCGTTATTCCTCCTCATGTCCCTGAGCTGCTGCTGAAAGGCCCTCATCTTCCTGGGGCCGGTGCCACCCAGGTGCTGCGGGAGGTGGCTGTTCTGTCCCGACTCAGAGACGCACTCACCATTTCCAGCCAGACAGGTTGGGCAGCACCTCAGGAGGTCATAAGGTACCCCGATGTCAGGCCACACGTGTACACCGGGGACACCGGTGCTGCCCAGGGTTCTGAGTCCAGCAGATGGAGGGAGAAGCTGAGGCTTGGCAGATTCAGGCTAAGATAGGAGGCAGCTGTGAGGAAAGACCCTGATTTCAGCGGCAGGGCTGGGTCAAAGTCACAGAGCCACAGGGCTGGCAGAGACCTCAGAGGTCACGTCTACCCAAGCCCTGCCTAAGGCAGGATCAGCTCCATCCAGATCAGCTCAGACAAACTCTGTGTCTGAGCTCGGAGCAGCACAACACCGTCACCCTGACACAGCCTGGCATCGTCCCTGCCCCTGGACAGCACTGGGGCAGGGGCAGGGGCAGGGGCAGGGAAGGCAGGGGGCACGCCAGATGTCCACCCTGATGCTGCAGCTCCTGAGTCTTGCAGGCCATGGCTCCAGCCTCTCTCCAAAGAGGGGCGCATGGGCCATCCGGACTGCTGGCCGCTCCACGGTGTGGGGAGCAGTGCCCAGCGCCATGTCTGGATCAGGCCAGCTCCACTCACCTCTGGGTCATGGAGCTCTGGCTTGGGGCACAGCTGGGAGCCCCAGGGCACAGGAGGGGTCAGCCGCCCTGTCCCGCACCTCCAGCCTGCCCAGCTTCAGGGAGCTCTGCCACTTGGCATCTGCTCTGCTCTCCCCTGCTTGGGCTGTGGCAGCTAGCCATGCTTACCTGCGCTCCCCCTGACACCTCCCTGCCCTGTGTACTCCTGGCCACGGGAACTACCTGGCTTCTCCCTCCCGCCTGCTGCTCTCGGACAGAAATGGGGCTGCAACGCTAGCTCTTTCTCTGCTCCTGCAGCTGTGCTGAGCACTTGCTCCCTGGTCAAGGTCAATCTCAGGCTGCTGCTCCCTGGCCCCGTCTCTCTGCTTCCGCAGCCTTAGCCCTCCCATGCCTGCAGGCCCCTGGGTGGCCAGAGGGTGAGGCTCTCGCTCCACAGATTCTCTCTTCTCTCCTGCTCAGCGTATGGGGTTCCTGCCAGCTCAACCTCTTCTGCAAGCCTGGCCCTCCCCCACTGCCTGGTGCCCTGGCCACGGTTGTGTCTTGATTATGCCAGCAGCCAGGCTCCTGCCCCTCCCCAGCTGCGTGTGCATTTCTGCCTCCCCAGCGCAGCTTCCCTGATGCCCTGCGACACAAAGCTGGGTTCCTGGGTCGGGCACCCCCAGCTCCTCTCTCTCCCCCTGTCCCTGCAGCTCAGGCCCTCCTCCCCATGGCTCCCTGCACCAGGTTTGTGCCCCATTTCCTTCAGGGGACTGATAAAGCAAAAGCGTGTCCCTGGGATTGTCCTGCTCCTGGGCACCCTGCAACAGGACAGGTGTGGGCTGGGAGATGTGGGAGCCCGTGCCGCGGGTGCAGAGCTCTGAGACAGCTCTGGGCAGAGCCAGCGACCAGGCAGAGCCCCTGAGGGACTGGACGGAGGGTGGGGACAGGTCTGGAGTGCCGAGGCAGCTGGGCATTGCTGTCCCGTGGCCCCCCAGCAGCCCCAGGATGCGGCGTTCTTTGCTCACTCTCTCCACCACAGGTCTTATGTTTCATGGTTAAAATTCAAGCAGGCTTGCTTTCATCACTGTGTCCCATTAGCGCTCCCCCTCGCTGCCTACATGCCTCCCCGCCCTGCCTGGCCTCGCCTACGGACACCTGAGCACGGTCCTTGTCAGCCCGAATCCCTGGGGAGCCTCTAAGCCTGGCCTCACCCCTCTTTCCCACACCTGCCCTGTCCCCTCCTCATTGCCCCCGAGGCCCCTTCCCCTCACCCTGAGCCAGCATGGTGGAGCGATCAAATCTGTGGAGTGATTGTGCTGCCTGTCTGCTCCATCCCCTGGGTCACAGGTGGGAGCTCCCTGGCAGCACACCCCTGCACAGCACCTCCCTCCCCGGGGCAGGAGCAGGCAGACAAGAAGTTATGCACGCACCAACTGACCTGCGCTTCCCTATGGCTCCCCCTCTCCCCACACAGCAAAGCCACATCAGCGTTTTGTCCATCCTCAGCCTTTGTGTCCTGGGGGAGACCCTGCACCCCTGGGATGTGTCCCAGGCCCCCTGGCAGGGTGGGGCTGGGCTGTGCCAGGCCTGGGAGCCCTGCACTGGGAAGGCCTGTGCTCTATCTTTCAGCCAGTGACTTCGGGCTGTTCCTCTCGGATGAGGACCCAAAGAAAGGCATCTGGCTGGAGGCTGGGAAGGCGCTGGACTACTACATGCTGCGCAACGGGGTGAGTGCCTGGGCCTTGCCCCCACCCCACTCCATGCAGTGGGGCAGGGGCGCCGCCCCCCCCCCCCCCCCCCCCCCACTCCAGCTCTGGGCTGCCCTTGCCCTCTGCCAGCCCCAGCTCCTTGTCCCTCACGCTCCTCTTTAGTAATGGTTCCCTGGGGCGAGTCGGGGGGGCGCACTGGGTGGGGCAGGGGGCCAGTGCTGAGCCAAGCCACTGTGGTGTGCCTGCAGGACACCATGGAGTACAAGAAGAAGCAGCGGCCCCTGAAGATTCGCATGCTGGACGGCACCGTGAAGACCGTCATGGTGGATGACTCCAAGACCGTCACAGATATGCTCATGACCATCTGCGCCAGGATCGGTGAGGGCATGATGGGCTGGGCGGGGAGGGCAGGGCGGTACCCGGCTGTGGGTGCCAGGGACGGGACAGGAGGCTCTGATGCCCCCCGCCCCCACAGGCATCACTAACTATGATGAGTACTCGCTGGTGCGGGACATCATGGAGGAGAAGAAGGAGGAGATCACCGGGACCCTCAAGAAGGACAAGACCCTACTGCGTGATGAGAAGAAAATGGAGAAGCTCAAGCAGAAGCTGCACACGGACGATGAACGTGAGTGCCCGGACCGGGCAGGAGGGTCCAGGGTGAGGGTGTGGGGAGGCCCATTCCTGGGCACGTGCCTGTCCCACCTCACTCAGTGCCCTGGCAGTGCTCTGGGCATCCCCTGGTTCCCGGGCTGTGCCTGGCTGACCCCAGCACTTCCTGCAGTGAACTGGCTGGACCATGGGCGCACGCTGAGGGAGCAGGGCGTCGATGACAGCGAGACACTGCTGCTGCGCCGCAAGTTCTTTTACTCGGACCAGAATGTGGACTCTCGCGACCCCGTGCAGCTCAACCTGCTCTATGTGCAGGTACCCCCACCCCCACCGGGGCCCTGTGCCCCTCACTACGGCCTGCCTACAGAGACAGTCCTCAGCTGCAGCCCTGGCACCGAGCTCCCCAGCCACCCCAGGTCCAGGTCCAGCCTTCCCCGTGCCTGCCAGGGAACCTCTCCTGCCCTGGCTGGAGGTCAGAGCAGCCCCCAGCCCGGGCTCAGCCATCACCCTGCTGTGCTGCTGCTCTGAGTGCAACCAGTCCCACCTCCAGCACTCCTGCAGTTGGCCCCTGGGCCACCAGAAGGGGCAGGTATGGGGAGCGGGAGCATGCTCCCAGCTTTCAGGCCCGTTCTGGTCCCGCCTGTCCAGGTGGCTCATACCTGGGCATCCCCCACCTGCTGCCCCAGGCTAGGGAAGCCCACGCGCCTCTCTTGCCATGTGAAGCCTGGCCCTGGCCACACATGCGGAGCGCCTGCAGAGCAGCTCAGCCCGGGCACCCCTTGCCCTCCTGTCAGGCTGCAAAGCCTGGAGGGTCCTTCCCAGAGAGGCTGGGGGGTAGCAGGCTCTGTGATGTGCTCAGTGCTGTCACCACAGAGCCCTGCGGCCAGGCTGCCTCTGCCTGACTGGGATGCAGCCCCTGCCTCGCAGGGCCTCACTCACCCTCTGCTGCCTCCAGGCCCGAGACGACATCCTTAACGGCTCGCACCCCGTCTCCTTCGACAAGGCCTGTGAGTTCGCCGGGTACCAGTGCCAGATCCAGTTTGGGCCCCACAACGAGCAGAAGCACAAGCCGGGTTTCCTGGAGTGAGTGCCTGGAGCTGGCCGCTGGCCAGCCCAGCAGCGCGGGACGGGGGGGCAAGAGGGCTCCTGAGCACCACCCTGGCCCAGTGCCCTTGAGTGCCTGCCAGGGCAGGGAGCACATGCCTGCTTCCTCAGGAGCATCTGTGCACCCCGGGTGCAGGCCTGGTGTGGCCTAGCCGGTGAGGGTACCTGTGAGGGCCTGTGCCCAGGGCTGTTGGCATATGCCAGGGGCTGCTGCTTCAGGGACCCTGCACTGCCTGTGGCCACTGCAGGTGTCTGTTCCCTCACACCCATGTTGCCCCGGCCCCGGCCTTGCAGGGCCAGGACACCCTGGGGCTTATGCCAGCCCTGGTAGTGATGGCCTGCCCCGTGCTTTCTGCAGCCTGAAGGACTTCCTGCCCAAGGAGTACATCAAACAGAAGGGAGAGCGCAAGATCTTCATGGTGAGTCTGCAGGGCAGGAGGGCAGAGCGCCTGGCCCTGGGGCCCTACCTGCCAAGCTGCAGTCGAGGGCCACGGAGGAGCTGGCAGCCCTGGGCGCACACGTGCTGTGCTACAGCGAGTCTTGGCTGAGGCTGGGTGGAGGCCTGGTGGAAGGTGGGGGAGCCTGCTGGGGACCAGAAAAGGGTGTGGGAGCAGGTGGGCCATGGTGGCCCGGGGAGGCAGGGCAGGGAGGGCTGGAGCAGTGGGGTAGAGCAGGGTGCAGCCAGGGCTTGGGGTGACAGGGCCTCTCCCATCTTTGTCTTTTGCAGGCCCACAAGAACTGCAACAGCATGAGTGAGATTGAGGCTAAAGTGCGTTATGTGAAACTCGCCCGGTCCCTGAAAACCTACGGGGTCTCCTTCTTCCTGGTCAAGGTGCAGCAGCAGCTCCCTTACCCTTCACCTCCCATGTCTTCCCCTCTCACCCTCTCCATCCCTGGGGCCAGGCAGTGTTCTCCTGGGGCTGGGCTCTGGGCATCCCACTGTCCAGCGAGGCCCTGG
>NW_005843362.1:44268-65809 GCF_000455745.1 Alligator sinensis | reverse complement strand
GCGTTCCTGCTCGTGCAGGGGCTGTGCATGGGGCTGGCTCTGGGCAGCTGTTACCCCTCTGTGTCCTGGTGCAGGAGAAAATGAAGGGGAAGAACAAGCTGGTGCCACGGCTGCTGGGCATCACCAAGGAGTGTGTGATGCGGGTGGATGAGAAGACCAAGGAAGTGATTCAGGAGTGGAACCTCACCAACATCAAGCGCTGGGCCGCCTCACCCAAGAGCTTCACCCTGGTAAGGCCCCGGCCCTCAAACCCTCCTGCCCCGTCTCTCCTCGTGCTCTTGCCTGCCTGCCCTGCTCCCAGACCTCATCACCACACCATCAAGCTCTGGGCAGGCTCACAAGGACAGGCCCTGTCTCCTTTCCCTGGACTCGTGTCTTTGACCCAGCTGTGCCTTGCACACCCGCTGCCGCACCTCCAGCCATCCCTGGGGCATGGGAAACCCAGCAGAGCAGAGCATGCCTGGGGCGTCTAGAGCATGCTGGGTGCCCAGTCCTCATGCAACCCATTACTGCGGCCTTGCAGGACTTTGGGGACTACCAGGACGGGTACTACTCAGTGCAGACGACAGAGGGGGAGCAGATCGCCCAGCTGATTGCCGGCTACATTGACATCATCCTGAAGAAGGCAAGTGCCGCATGGGCTGGGAGTGTGGGGGCAGCAGAGTGGCATGCACGCTGTAAACAGGCTGTTGGCAGAGCCCATCCAGGGCAGGTGGAGGGTTGGCAGGACTTGCTGCCTCACTCCAACATGCTCCGGCATCTCCAGCGGGGCTCCCTTGCATGGGTGGAGTGCGGGGCCTGGGCTGCCCGGAGGACAGATCCTGTGAGCTCACTCGTCTCTGTCTCTTTCCCACAGAAAAAGAGCAAGGATCACTTTGGGCTGGAGGGCGATGAGGAGTCCACCATGCTGGAAGACTCCGTGTCCCCCAAGAAGTACGGCCCTGGGCGAGCCATGGGTGGGGTGCAGCAAGGCCCAGGCCTGGGAGTGTCAGCCCCAGGGGGGCCATGTGTTCCCAGGGGGGTGGGGTGGGGTGGGGGAGTTCCTCAGACACCAGAAGGGCCATCACATGGGTTGACTGACATTTGCAGCAGCTCTCAGCCAAACCTCTGGTGCGGGCGGGATGGCTGCAGTGCCCATCAACAGGGACCTGCCAGCTGCCCCAGCCCCTAAGGGGGGCCCTGTCAGGAGCCCCCGCCCCAGGGGGACACAATCTCCATGCCCAGAGCTGTGAGGGCAGGTAGGAAGGAGTGCTGCCAGGGCTGGGATGGCAGAGAGCCCCATTCCCCAGGGCACAGCCCCCGTGCCCAGAACTGCAAGGGCAGGTGGGAGGGAGTGCTGCCAGGGCCGGGGTGCTGAGGTGGAGGGAAGCCTCCTCGGCTCGCAGCTGCAGCATGCGGGGTCCCGTTGCAGGTCCACAGTGCTGCAGCAGCAGTTCAACCGTGTGGGCAAGGTGGAGCACGGCTCTGTGGCGCTGCCGGCCGTCATGCGCTCGGGTGCAGGTGGCCCTGAGAGCTTCCAGGTGGGCACCATGCCACAGGCCCAGCAGCAGGTCACCAGTGGGCAGATGCACCGAGGGCACATGCCCCCCCTGGTAAGAGCTCTCTGTGCTGCTGTGGGTGCTGCCCTCAAGGCTGCTTGTGGTGCTTGTGGCCATTCCCACCCCCACCCCCGGCTGGGCAGGGCATGTCCCAGGGCTGCGCTTGTGCAGGTGGTCCCATGGGGCTGCCAGTGTCCCCTTCTCACAGATCCCTACCCAAGCTGCCCTGCAGCCCCAGCACCACCCATGGCAGCCGCAGGCAAGGAGGCCACACATGGGGCCCCAGACTCCTCCCTCCCAGCCCCTTGTGGCTTCTCCCATCCAACCTTGCAGTAGTGGCCACTGCACCCTGGGCTCTAGTGGGGCCAGCTGCTGCCGTGTCCAGCCCCACTAGTGCCACACCACTCTGCATCAGCCATGTACTTGGTGGGGGTGCTGCATGGCAGGTCCTGCCCCCCACTGCTGTGCTCTGCCGGTCCCTTGAGGCTGGCAGGGGAGCAGGACACGAACCCACCAGCCTCAGCCATGGATGGCACCTGTCACTTGGGGTTGAGATGGGCTCTCCTGTGCATATGGAGGGGCTCCCCTGTGTGAGGTGGATGCCAGATGCTGCCTGGTCCCCTCCTCACGGGCTCTGTCCAAGCAGTGCCCAGGACACTGGGCTTTCCCGGGCGCTGGCCTGGCCTGGAAAGGCAACCTAGCTGAACCAGGCTGTGTCCAGGCCCATGGGGTTGGGCACTGCAGGCTCCTGGTGTTCCTCACCCCTCACTGCAGTCTGGCTCTTGTGGGATGTGTGGCTTCCCCTCTGCAGCACCGTGTCCATCCCTTGGCAGGTGCCTGCCCAAGCAGCACATTGGGGTGTTGCTGTTGCCTGGTGGTGGGAGGGGGCCAGGTTTGGGGTGAGCGTGACAGGCGTGGCCCTGCAGAACTACTAGCACCATCTCCACCTTGTGTTGCAGACGTCGGCCCAGCAGGCCCTGACCGGTACCATCAATTCCAGCATGCAGGCGGTGCACGCGGCACAGGCCACACTGGATGACTTCGAGACGCTGCCGCCACTCGGGCAGGACGCTGTGAGTGCCAGGTGCCCATGGCCCTCGCTGGGGCTGAGGGGCTTGTCTGCCAAGGTTGAGGGACGGGGCCTGCAGGAATGACTTCTGTCCCGTGGAGCAGGCCCTGGGTCCTGGGGAACCGGGGCTGGGGTTGAGGTGCACTGGGCCTGTGGGTCCTCTGTGCTGGTTGGGGCCGGGGCATCCCCAGTTAACCCTGCTGCCCCCTTTCAGGCCTCCAAAGCCTGGCGCAAGAACAAGATGGATGAGTCGAAGCACGAGATCCACTCGCAGGTGGACGCCATCACCGCGGGCACTGCCTCCGTGGTGAACCTGACTGCAGGTGCGCAGTGGGAGGAGGGCTGCTGAACATCCCGATGCCCCACCATGGGCCCCTACTCGGCCCTCTAGGACACACGCTTGGAGCTGGGCAGCGACTGTCTGCCCCTTGCCCCAGTGCCAACCGAGCCCCTGGGGCTGCCATCCCACCTGGCCATGCTGCCCTTCCCCCAGGCCTTGCTGCCCCACTTTACACCAATCTCCACCTCTACCCCATGCCCTTGGCTGCTGCCTTCCACTGCACAGCCGGGTTCCTGGCCCCCACCACTGAGCTGCTTTGCTCTCTCTGGAGCACATGGTCTAGTTGCTGACGTGGTGCTGACTTGACCCCACGTCGCCCTGCACAGTGCCTCTGGCCCCACACACCAGTGGTGTTGGCCCCATGCCAGGCTGTGGGCCTGACATGGCTGCAGCCTGGTCTGAAGGTCCCTGTTGTCCCCTGGGACAGGGTTATGCCAGCTTGGCTGGGCCTGGATGCTCCAGTCTCCCCGGGCTGCCCAGGTCAGGAGGGCACGTGGTCTGTGCCTCTCTCTCACCCATACACACCCTTCCCCATGCAGGGGACCCAGCTGACACGGATTACACGGCTGTGGGCTGTGCTGTCACCACCATCTCCTCCAACCTCACTGAGATGTCCAAGGGTGTCAAGCTGCTGGCCGCCCTCATGGAGGACGAGGGTGGGAATGGGCGGCAGCTCCTGCAAGCGGCCAAAAACTTGGCGAGTGCTGTCTCGGACCTGCTGAAGACCGCTCAGCCAGCCAGCGCTGAGGTGGGGGCCGGGCCATGCTGTTGGGCTGGGGCTGGGGAGGAGAGCAACCAGGCGGGGCAGATGCTCCCTTGGGGGCCCTGTATGGCGGGCTGGGAGGAAGACCGTGGCGGGCTGGGGTGTGATGCTAGCAAGGGGGGCACGGTGCTGGGCGAGGGAAGGTGGGGAATGGGGGGCGGGCACGAAGCACGGTGCTGTCCTAACTACGTGTCTGCGTGTGCCCGGCAGCCACGCCAGAACCTGCTGCAGGCAGCCGGCGTCGTGGGCCAGACAAGCGGGGAGCTGCTGCAGCAGATCGGAGAGAGCGACACCGACCCGCGCTTCCAGGTGAGGACGCAGCTCTGGCCAGGGGATGCACTCTGGGGACAGCATCCAGACCCTCCCTATCTCGCCCTGCCCACACCTGCCCCAGCACGGGCTCTGGGCTGGTTGGTAGGGCCCCTGTGGGGTAGCTGTGCCAGGCGGCATGGCCCTCTTGCCCGTGCCAGGAGCTGCCAGGATGTAACGCTGCTTCTCTCGTGGATCCTGTATAGATCGTGGCGAGCCGGTGTGCTCGGACCCTGCCCACATCTGACCCAAAGACGGTAACGAGGGCAGGGCACAGTGCAGCTGCCCCCCTCCAGGCAGGGTGCTCCTCCTCTGGGCACAATCAGCTCGGTGCTGGGGCTGGAAATGGGTCCCAACCTGCTTCTCTTGTGATTGATTCTGATTCTGAAGCTCATGCCCTCGGGTCACTGCCCGATGCCTCCCAGCACAGCCCCCACAGCCCGTCCTGTCTTGGGCACGTTCAGGGCTGAGCGCAGGGGTGTGGGCATGGGGCTCCATCCCTGCCTCTTCCCCATGCCTGCTGTTCAGGGCTGCCGCCCAGACCCGAGGGCATCCGCTCCCTGCCTTCCGCCTCTGCTGCCGGGGCTGCTGCTGCCGCAGGGGCAGATCTGGGTGTGACGGGACCGGGCACTAGCGAGCCAGTGCATGTGCTCCATGGCTCCATGATTGTGGCTGGAGCTGGTGATGGACTGGGGCTGCATCTGCATTGGGCCCTTGGGGCAGGAGCTGTGCTGTGGCCAGGGGTGGGGAGTGGTGTGTGGGCACAGGGCAAGCCAGGCCCCATGGCTGGCTGCAGGTGGTGGGACAGGATGCTTGGTGTGGTGCAGGCTGGTGCCAATGGGCCTGGCCCCACGTTGGCTGTGGGGTTCCTGCCCCCCACCCCTCAGTACTCCAGGGCAGCTGCAGTTCTGTGCAGTGCCGGGGCAAGGGACACCCATGCCCATGCTTACCCCAGGCCCTGGCAGTACCCACCTTTGTGCCCGTGGCCTGGGTGAGGTGCACAGCAAGCCCATGGTGCCCAGCAGGTGTGCAGCAAGTCATGGCACCCCGGGGCAGATGGTGCTGCAAGCCTGTTCGGTGCCACCAGGCTGGTGGGAGCTGGAGGTTGGGCTCACATTTCCTTGCTGAATATTTCAGGAGCTGCTCCCTGCTGGGCAGGCAGTGGGGGGGCAGCTGCTGCCTGTGCCGTGCTGACCCTCTCATCTGACATCCGTCCTGCAGGACATGCTAATGCAGCTGGCGAAGGCGGTGGCCAGTGCCGCGGCTGCGCTCGTCCTAAAAGCCAAGAACGTGGCCCAGAAGACGGAGGATTCGGTGCTGCAGACCCAAGTGATTGCGGCCGCCACACAGTGTGCTCTCTCCACCTCCCAGCTTGTGGCCTGCACCAAGGTAAGGCCTGTGTTGATGCACAGGATTAACCCCTCTCTCTCCATGTACTGGCCCTGCCCTGGCCTGCGGGCACAGGCGAGAGCCAGCCCCTGTCCATGGGGTTGCCTGGGGCATGCTCTGGGAGCGGGAGAGGCCAGGTGGGGGCCTCTCGGTTAACTCTTCCTGTGCAGAGCAGTAATAATTCTTTTTGTGCTGCAGCACAGTAGGGGAGGCAGGGGTGTTAGCCCTCTCCATGCTGCAGTACAGGTAGGCGTCTCCAAGTCCTCTCCTCTGTGCAGGTGGTGGCTCCCACGATCAGCTCCCCAGTGTGCCAGGAGCAGCTGATTGAGGCTGGCAAGCTAGTGGCCAAGTCAGCAGAGGGCTGCGTGGAGGCCTCCCAGGCAGCCACGGATGATGAGCAACTACTGAAGCAGGTGGGTGTAGCAGCCACGGCCGTGACCCAGGCCCTGAACGACCTGCTGCAGCACATCAAGCAGCACGCCACAGGTGGGCAGCCCATCGGGCGCTACGACCAGGCCACCGACACCATCCTCAACGTCACGGAGAACATCTTTAGCTCCATGGGTGATGCAGGTGAGGGGGGGCCAGGCTGTGGCGCTGTGGTGGGGGCGATGGGCGAGTGCCACAAGGCAAGACGTGGCCGTCCTCAAAGGCCATGTCTCATCCCTGCACTGGTGCCTGGGGGTTGATGGCTCTGTGTGTGGTTGTGCAAGGTGCACAGGTGGCACCAGGTCTCCTGTAGCCTGAGAGTGGGGGACACAGCCTGTGGCAGTAGGGCACAGGGCTCCAGCAGTGGGGCAGTCTGGGGGCCCAGTGGCAGCTGGCAGGGGGTGGGGGGAGCGTCTGGCCCCAGCTCTGTCTTCCGCTGGAGGCACTGCACAGGCTGAGGGTGCTGACAGACACTCCCCCCTTTGCAGGGGAGATGGTGCGCCAGGCCCGCATCCTGGCCCAGGCCACCTCCGACCTCGTCAACGCCATCAAGGCTGATGCGGAGGGTGAGCCCGACCTGGAGAACTCGCGCAAACTGCTGAGCGCCGCCAAGATCCTGGCCGATGCCACCGCCAAGATGGTGGAGGCAGCCAAGGTCTGTGGGGCAGGGGTTGAGCGGCCATGCTGAAGCTGGAGGGAGGCACGGGGGTCTGGGGCTATGGAGGGAGCATGAAGGGCGATTGTCACTTGCTGCTGAGCAATTCAGAGGAAGCGCCCGGCTCCCCTGGGGCTCGGGCGCCCTACCTCCCTGCTCCCCCCTCCGCTCCGCCCCGCCCGTGCTGCAGGGAGCCGGGCCAGGCCCAGGGAGCGCTGGTGGGGGACTGGGCTGGTCGGTGCCATTGGGCGCATCTGTCCTGATGATATCCCGTGCTGCCAGGGGGCTGCCGCCCACCCCGACAGCGAAGAGCAGCAGCAGCGGCTGCGGGAGGCGGCCGAGGGGCTGCGCATGGCGACCAATGCTGCAGCCCAAAACGCCATCAAGAAGAAGCTGGTGCACAAGCTGGAGGTGAGCAGGCTAGGCTGGGCTGGGAGGGCTGCATGGGGAATTGCAGGGGCTGCCAATGGGCGCAGGGCTCTGCAGGGAAAGGGGCAGGGACAAGCTGACCTAGGGCAGGTGCCAAGGACCCTGCCTCTTCCACAGAGCAATGAGCCCCGCTCCCAATGCTCCCCACTGAGCCCCTTCCCCTCTCCCTGCCCCCCTCTTCCACGCACTGCTGTGGCTTCATGGGTCAGGATCGTACTGCCCTGACCGGCAGGGCTGGTGCTGCTCTGTGGATAGGCCTGTGCAGAGCCCATGCCTGGCCCTGAGCTGACTGGCAGGAGCCCCTGGGGGAGGGCCAGATGGGAGAGTCGGGCCCTGCCAGCTGGAAGAGGCTGCCTCAGTACTGGACATGGGTGACTGCCTCTGCCTCGTGCCCCAGAAGTGCCAGCCCCCAGACACCCCTGGCTCAGACTCACATGCCACCTCCTCCACAGCATGCCGCCAAGCAGGCTGCAGCCTCCGCCACACAGACCATCGCCGCCGCACAGCACGCTGCCTCCTTCAACAAGAACCCGGCCGTGCAGCAGCAGCTGGTGCAGAGCTGCAAGGTAAGGAAGGGATGTCCCAGGCCCAGCCTGGGCCAGCTGCAGCTTCGACACACCCTCCCCCCCAGCCCTGCCCATTGGGTGGTGCCGAACAGAGCCCCATCGGCCCAGACCACAAGCTCGCTTGCTGGCACCTTCAGGAGCCGTCGCTGCCCTTGCTGGGTGTAGCACAAGGAGCCTTAGATCCCCCGCACAGGCCACGGGGGCTGCGCTGATCCCCCACAACCTGTTCCAGTCAGAGGGTTCCCACTCACTGGGGCTGGTGCTAGGCAGATGTCCAAAAAACTGCAGTTCCAAAATCAGGGGAGAGGCAGTTTTGGGTAAAAGCCTGCCCTGAGGCAGTAGTGAAAAGGAGGCCAACGTTACAGGTGAAAAACAGACATAACAGAGGAGACAGACGGGGCACACACAGTGGCAGAAGGGGGTGCAGCAGAGGGAAAGCATCAGCCCAGAGGCCTCTCCAGTGCTCTGTCTCCCATCCGGTGCCCTCTCTGTGCCTGGGAGATGTGCTTGTGCTGTGCCATGGGCTGGCCAGGTGTCTGCAGCCCGGCCCAACCCTGGCCAGCTGATCCAGGGGGTTTAACAAAGAATTGGAGGCAGGAGCGACCTAAGGGCCGGGTCCTGATCTGCACGGGTGACGTGCCCCGCTGTCATGTTGCACTGTGTGATGACACACAAGTCGTGTCAGAGGAGACTAGACATGGGCGGCTGCACCTGCTGCGCGCAGCATTGCCCGGTCCTGCATGGAGCCAGGTGGAGGCAGGTGCCGGAACCATCGTTGTTTGGGCCCTGGGGAGATGGGCTGAGACCTGGTACTGAGGTACCTTCCTGGGAATCCTCGTCCAGTTGTGGAGGCTGCAGGAGGGGCCCTGGGTTCACCCTAGCCCTGCGGGGTTCAGGTCTTCAGCAGGGGTCAGGAAACGAAGGTATTGGCCGATGATGTGAGGGTGGCCGTGGTCTCAACTGGTCCCGGCTCTGCCATGTGGCCGCCCAGGACAACAGTATGGGGCCGGGGTCAAGCCAGTCCTGGAAGCACCACTCCGCCCTTGCCACATTTGTGCTCAGCCTGGTCTGGGGGACACTGCTAACTCTCCCCTGGTCTGGTTGCAGGTGGTTGCAGATCAGATCCCGATGCTGGTGCAGGGGGTGCGAGGGAGCCAGTCACAGCCGGACAGCCCCAGCGCGCAGCTGGCCCTCATTGCTGCCAGCCAAAATTTCCTGCAGGTACCTGGACCGGCACCCCAGGGGTCCCCGCAGCCCCTCTGCGCACCGCATGGCAGACAGGGGTCTAAACTCTGCACCCACCCTTTGCTGCTGACTGGCATCGCTCTGCACCCCTGAGACTCCTGGTCCCGTCGCTGGGGTGACCAGGTCGCCGGGCTCTGTACCTGGCACATCTGGGCTCTGGGCATGTAGTGCCAGGCTCGGGGCACTGTCTTGACATGGGACGCGGCTGCTCACTGTCTTGTCCTCATGGCCTTTCTCTCGGCCCCACAGCCCGGAGGGAAGATGGTGGCTGCTGCCAAGGCCACTGTCCCCACCATCACGGACCAGGCCTCCGCCATGCAGCTCAGCCAGTGCGCCAAGAACCTGGCCGCAGCCCTCGCCGAGCTCCGCACGGCTGCCCAGAAGGTGAGACGTCCTCCTGGCCTGTGTTGTGGTGCAGGGTGGATCCCAGGGAGGGAGCCCCAGGGCCCCTGGTCTGGGGGCTGTTGCTACCCCATGTGGTGACGACCCCTCTCCTGCTGCAGGCTCAGGAGGCCTGCGGGCCCCTGGAGATCGACTCGGCCCTCAGCCTCGTGCAGAGCCTGGAGCGAGACCTGCAGGAAGCCAAGGCCGCCGCCAGGGACGGCAAGCTCAAGCCTCTGCCTGGGGAGACGGTGAGGGCTGATGGGGAGGCACAGGGGGCAGGGCATGCTGGCTCCCCCGAGAGGCAGAGCTAGGGGTATGTAGGGGGGCAGCAGGGTGGGGAAGGATGGCTGTTGACTGGGGAAAGCTCCCCCTCCCACATTGTTCTGCAGATGGAGAAGTGCGCGCAGGACCTGGGGAACAGCACGAAGGCTGTCAGCTCTGCTATCGCCCACCTGCTAGGGGAGGTGGCCCAGGGCAACGAGAACTACACAGGTATAGGCAATGCTCAATGGGACGGGGACCAGGGAAGAGATGGGCCCTTGCTGCCACAGCGCGAGGCCCCATCTGCTGTCACATGTCTGGTGGTCCCAGCCCTGGGAAGTTTGTCCTGGCCCTGGACAGACCGGCGGGCAGGGAGCATTGGGTCAGTGGCCAGTCACAATCCTGGCGAGGGGCAGGCAGCCCTGGGAGGGGCCAGTCCAGCTGTGTGCATCTAGCTGCAGGGGCAGAGCCCTGCCTCTGGGCAACACCCCAGCCCCTTTCAGCCTGGGGCCCTGGCCTACGTCTCACTCGCAGGGATTGCTGCGCGGGAGGTGGCTCAGGCCCTGCGCTCGCTGAGCCAGGCTGCCCGTGGCGTGGCGGCCACCACGTCGGACCCCCAGGCACAGAGTGCCATGCTGGAGTGTGCTGGCGACGTCATGGACAAGGCCAGCAACCTCATCGAGGAGGTGCGCAAGGCTGTGAGCAAGCCCGGCGACCCCGAGAGCCAGCAGCGCCTGGCCCAGGTGAGTGCAGGGGATCCCGAGAGCCAGCCGTGTCTGGCCAGGTGAGCACAGGACTGCAGACTCTGAGAGCCAGCAGCACCTGGCCCAGGTGAGCACAGGACTCATGGCCTGGTGATACTGGGAGCCAGACATCTCTGTGCCACTCCCTGGCCTACCCCAGTGTCCATGCCATTCCCCGGCCCACCCCAGTTTCTCTCCAGAGCAGCTCTGTGTCCCTGGCAAGGTTGAGCACATCCCCTGTGCCTGCAGGACTGGTGGGAGGGGCCCGTGGGTTGGTCGGAGACGGGGTTGGGCTGAGCTGGGGGCACGTGTACAGGTGAGTGACCGCCCCTACCCACTCTCCCGACAGGTGGCCAAGGCTGTGTCCCAGGCCTTGAACCGCTGCGTGAACTGCCTCCCGGGGCAGCGTGATGTGGACGCTGCCATCCGCACCGTGAGCGAGGCCAGCAAGAGGCTGCTGGCCGAGTCAGTGAGTGTCACCCTGGGGCTGGGGCTGGGGCTGGGGCTGGGCCCTTCTCTGCCCAGTTCCCAGGACTGGCAGCAGGAGCAGCCAGAAGCTGGTTCCTCTGATGCATGTAGCTGACGGGTTTCCCAAGGTCTGGCCCAGCCCTCTGCACCAATGTTCACTGCTACGGGATGCTGGTGCTGGGAAGGGCCAGGCCCAACCTGGGAGGTGCTGGGGGGAAGGGCTGGACTCATGACATCAGCTGTGGTCACCTGCACCCCAGGTGCATGTAGCATGAAGCTCCCAGAACCACAGCATGACCAGCACCGCCTCCACCCTGCCTCTGTGCTAGGAGCTTTGGGCAGGAGACGGGGCTGCAGTGCCCAGCACAGCAGCATGCCCTGGGTGTCTGACCCTGCTGGCGTGGTGGGGGTCAGCTTGTGCCCTTGTCTGGGTCTCCTGGCCTGGGCAGCACCCCTGGGGTGGCATCCAGGGCTCTGGACTGTATGCATATGTGCAACTGTGGCCCCTGACCACCCCGTCTGCTCTCAGTTCCCCCCCAGCAGCAAGAACTTCCAGGAGGCGCAGGGCCATCTGAACCAGGCGGCTGCTGGGCTCAACCAGTCAGCCAACGAGCTGGTGCAGGCATCTCGCGGGACCCCCCAAGACCTGGCCAGGGCCTCTGGCAAATTTGGGCAGGACTTCAACGAGTTCCTGCAGGCGGGAGTGGAGATGGCCAGCCAGTCCCCGGTGAGCACGGTGCAGGCAGCTCCTTGCTGGGCTTGCAGCCAGGCCTGGGCATAGGGCTGAGCAATGGAGGCAGCAGGTGGGGGCCGGTGCTTGCACTGGTACCATCACTGCTGCAGAGCTGGAGATGCATCTGGCTGGCAAGATGGACAGCGATGAGGTGGAGGGTGGGGGGCAGCTGAGCTGCTCGGAGGTGGGGGCACGGTGCACAGCCCCGGGGTGATGAGCCGGGAGGATTGTGGCAGGGCAGGACACGATGTGTGACCCCGGGGTGATGGGCTGGGGGGAGGGGTCATGGCAAGGTGAGGCACAGTGCATGGCCCTAGGGTGACAGGCCAGGAGAGTTGTGGCAGGGCAGGATGTGGCACATGGCCCTGGGATGACAGCCTTGCGGGGGTTGTGGCAGGGCGGGATGTAGCACGTGGCTCCAAGATAACAGGCCAGGGCCTCGGCTCATTGCAGAACAAGGAGGACCAGGCACAAGTGGTGTCGAACCTGAAGAGCATCTCCATGTCATCCAGCAAGCTGCTGCTGGCCGCCAAGGCCCTCTCTGCCGACCCCACTGCCCCCAACCTCAAGAGCCAGCTGGCTGCTGCTGCGCGGTACGAGATGCCACCAGCTCTGGCGCCCATGCAGGATGGGCGATGGGCAATGGGTGATGGGCAAGGCCAAGGTTGGGTGCGGGTGCAGTGGGCTGCAAGGGGGGCTGCGACATCCCTGCTAGCAGAGGCAGGAGCAGCCAGGACACCCCCCCCACCCCCCACACTTGCCTGGCATCTGCCCCATCAGTCAGGGGCAGGTGCTGGCATTAACCCCACGTTTTCTGGCTCTGCAGAGCTGTGACGGACAGCATCAACAACCTGATCACCATGTGCACACAGCAGGCACCCGGCCAGAAGGAGTGCGACAATGCCCTGCGGGAGCTTGAGGTGGGGGTCAGGTGTGGCGGGGGGGCCAGGGCTGCCCATTAGGCAGGGGGGCAGCATGGGGTGGGGGGAGCAACAGGCACTTGGCCTGACTCATGTGCCCCGCAGACGGTGCGGGAGCTGCTGGAAAACCCCACACAGGCCGTGAACGACCTGTCCTACTTCAACTGCCTAGACAGCGTCATGGAGAACTCCAAGGTGAGGTCTGGCCAGGGCAGGGGTCAGGTCACACGGGGGGGTGTTGGGGGCTGGATTGGGGCCTGGGGAGGCAGGGCACTCGGAGCCTAGGTGGTGCCTTGGCCAGTGGGGTGTGCTGGGGCCGGCACAGCTCTGCCATCACGCGGGTTGGGAGGGTAATGCCACCGCCCCGTGGCTGCTCCGGGCTGCTGTGAGCGGAGCTGAGGGCTGCTTCTGGTGCAGGTGCTGGGCGAATCGATGGCTGGGATCTCGCAGCACGCCAAGAACAGCAAACTGCCTGAGTTCGGGGACGCCATCAGTGCCGCCTCCAAGGCGCTCTGCGGGCTCACGGAGGCAGCGGCTCAGGTAGGCGAGGCCACGGCACCACCAAATGCACTGGGGGGCCTGGCTGCCCCCCTGCCTCGCTGCCAGGGTCTGCCCTGTGCTGCCATGCCTCCCACCCCACCGGCTCGGGGCCTCACCCATCCTGTCCCCTGCTCGCAGGCTGCCTACCTAGTGGGTGTGTCGGACCCCAACAGCCAGGCCGGGCTGCAGGGCCTTGTGGACCCCACGCAGTTCGCCAGAGCCAACCACGCCATCCAGGTGGCCTGCCAGAACCTGGTGGACCCGGCCTGCACCCAGTCCCAGGTGAGGGTACTGCTGGGAGGTGGAGATCAGCAGCCACAGCCGGGTCATTGCTGACATGGGGCGTGGGAGGTTCAGTCTGATGCTGTGGCCTGGGCAGGGCCTTGGACGAGCAGCCAGAGCCTGAGGCAAGTCCCTGCCTGCATGTGTGTGCTGGGCACAGGTCCCCACAGGCCTGTCAGCAAGGGGAGGAGAGGGCCAGGGGCTGTGATGCCAGGGACTGAGAGGCTCTGACACAGGGCTCTGGTGTGGGGGCTGCCTGAGGGATCAAGTCCCCACAGGGCCTGGCCCCAACACCCTGCTCGGGAACGATTGATCTCAACCGATGCCACAGAGGAGGCCGTTCTAAGGATCCAGCCGTGGAATTGGCCTGACCAGGGTGAAGAGGAGCCTGGCAAAGGCTGTGACCCCCAGCATGGATGGAGTGGGGACAACCCCTGGCCCCAGGCAGGGGAGCAGAGGGGGTGACCACTTCGTGACCGTGGGCCGGGCTGACCCCCCTCCCCTCCCTCACAGGTGCTGTCAGCCGCCACCATTGTGGCCAAGCACACCTCGGCCCTGTGCAATGCCTGCCGCCTGGCCTCGTCCCGCACCGCCAACCCTGTGGCCAAGCGCCAGTTTGTGCAGTCTGCCAAGGAGGTGGCCAACAGCACCGCCAGCTTGGTCAAGACCATCAAGGTACTACCCGGCTCCTGCCAGCAAGGCCGGCATGGCCACAGAGGGGTGCAGGGAAGGCGGGCATCGGGTGGGCGGGGGACTGTCTGCGCTGCTGCGTGATGCTGTCTCCACACCTGGCCCAGGCGCTGGATGGAGCCTTTAACGAGGAGAACCGGGAACGTTGCCGGGCGGCCACCGCCCCCCTCATCGAGGCTGTGGACAACCTGACGGCCTTCGCCTCCAACCCGGAGTTTGCCACCGTCCCTGCCCAGATCAGCCCTGAGGTGAGTCGGGCCTGGGGGCCCAGTGGGGTAGTAGCACCGGGAGCCATGGGGCGGGGGTGGGGGAGTGGGCAGGGTCTGCCCCAGCCCAGGGGAGGGTGTGGGAGTGTGTGAGCCCTGGTTGCAGGGGCCAAGAGTAGGCGTGTGCTGCTGGCTTACTGGGCTGCTCCCCCGCAGGGGCGCCGAGCCATGGAGCCCATCATCTCCTCAGCCAAGACTATGCTGGAGAGCTCGGCCGGGCTCATCCAGACAGCCCGTTCACTTGCTGTCAACCCCAGAGACCCACCCCAGTGGTCAGTGCTGGCCGGGCACTCTCGCACCGTCTCCGACTCCATCAAGAAGCTCATCACCAACATGAGGTGGGAGCAGTGCCTGCGTCAGGGTCTCGCCCACGCCGGTGCCGCCTGCTCTGAGCTGCAGGCTGGGCCATGGTGCCTGGTGCCCCAGCTTGGCTCTCATCACCCCAGAAAGGCTCTAGTCCTGCTCGGCAGCATGCCCCGAGTGCAAGTGCTGCAGGGCTGGCTGCCTGCATCTGCAGTAGTGCCGTCCTATTGAGCACTAGGGGAGGCGGTGTACACTCTGTAGCCTAGTGTGAGGGCTGGTGCCCCACGCTGCCTGGACTTCTCCAGGGCAGATGTTTGTCAGGAGAGGCAGGGGATGGGGAACAGGGAGTCTGGGCCTCTCTGACTTGGAGGAGATGCAGCTCTTCTCCGGCTTTTGCCCCCTGCACCCCACTGCCCCATTGTGCTCTGGTGGATGCTGAGCCAAGGGGCATGTGCTTGGCAGCATCTGAATCAGCCACCAGTCAAAGCAGCAGGCGGGTGGTGGGAGCACTGGCCGGAGCCCGGGGAGGCCTCTCCAATGGCCCTGGGAGTCTGGGAGCCCCAGCCATGCTGCAGGGCAGCGACTTTGGCTCGATGCTCAGCCTGAGGATGCCGGCTCCTGTCACGCAGAGACAAGGCGCCGGGGCAGCAGGAGTGCGACGAGGCCATCGAGGTGCTGAACAAGTGTATGCGAGATGTGGACCAGGCCTCCCTAGCCGCCATCAGCCAGCAGCTGGCCCCACGCGAAGACATCTCCCAGGAGGTGAGTGCGGCTGGCAGGACTCAGTGCGCCCTGCTCGAGGGGAGCTGCGGGTGGCGAGCAGGCATCGCCAATCCAAGGGGGCTCCCTGCCGCCCACCCCCTGCCAGGGCTCCTGGTGCATGGGCCCCTGGGGGCGGCACTGCCTGGCATGCGGCTGACTGAGCCATAGTGTATTGGCCCCCAAGTGCTCACCCCTTGGCGCACCTCACTCCAATGCTCTGTTCCTTCCCTTGCCTGGCTCTTAGGATAAATGTCATTGTCAGAGCAGGGAGGCAGTGGGAAAGATGCCAGGGAAGCTGTTCACTCTCCATCGCTGGAGGTGTTAAGGAGAGGGTGGACAGCCACTGGTGGGGATGCTCTAGGCAAAGCAATACCTGTGCTCTGCTGTGGGGGTTTCCCAGGCTCTGCGCTGGTTGTCCCATGGGGACAGGAGGGAATTTTTCCCCCTTTCTGCTACATGCTCAGCCTCTTCCTGCAGAGGTGCTGGGTATTGCTGCAGTGCAGGCTGAAGATGGGGACTGGGCTGTGCTAATGCTGCTGTGGGACCAACCCCTCAGTGTCCTGGTTTGAGGGGCTTGCCTCTGCACTCAGGCTCAGACCGACGCTGCACTGGGGCAGGAAGGGATTTCCCCCCTGCTCAGGCTGGTGTGGACTGGGGGGTTTGTCTTCCTGTGCAACAGGGGCACGTCCTCTGCCTGGGGTCTCTCAGTGTGTATTAACCTCCTTTGCAGCAGCAGATTGCTGGCCCCCCGCAACTCCCTGCTTTCCCTGCCGCAGGGACGGGTGTTAGGACTGTGCTGCATCAGGGTTGATGGGAGTCTGAGGAAGAGTGTAGATGATGGATTTCTTCAGGATGATTTGCACAGGGCTGATCCTGCCTCAGGCAGGGCTTAGACTAGATGTGAGCTCTGCAAGTCCCTGCCAGCCCTGCCCTGTGATGTCCCCGTGCAGCCATGCTCTGTGCCCACATGTCTCCATGTCCCCCTGGTCCTGCTGCCACACCAGCCTGCCCTGCTGACTCCAGCCCTGGTGCCTGGGTGTCCTTTGGGGGGAACCTGCTGGTCTCCTTCAGTCCCTGTCCTGGTGACCCCATGTCCCCACGGAGCTGTGCTCATGTGGGCAGTATGGGGGGTGCCTCTCTGGACAGACCCTGACATCCTGGTGTGGGTGTAGACAAGCCCCTGGCTGGGTCCCGACCACATGTCCCACAGCCCGGTGTTTCCTACCCTCTCCCAGCAGGCAGCTGCCCCTGCCTGCACCCCCCTCCCAGGAGGACCTGGTGATGCCAGGCCCTGCAGCCTGCCCCGCTTGACAGCCTGTCTCCCCACCAGGCCTTGCACAACCAGATGATCACAGCTGTTCAGGAGATCAGCAACCTCATCGAGCCCATGGCTGGTGCTGCCAGGGCTGAGGCCTCCCAGCTGGGACACAAGGTAATGGCTGGGACAAGGTGTGGGCTGCTGAGAGCAGGAGGCCGTGCGGACTGGGACTGGGTTCAGGGGGTCCAGGCCAGCCTGTGCCCGGTGGAGAGGGGCCCCAGGGCTGGGCTGTGCTGGGTGAGCTGGCTGGGCCACGCTGGACTGATCTCTCTCCCTCAGGTGTCGCAGATGGCTCAGTACTTCGAGCCGCTCACCCTGGCTGCCATCGGCGCCGCCTCCAAGACTCCGAACCACCAGCAGCAGATGAACCTCCTGGACCAAACCAAGACACTGGCCGAGTCGGCCCTGCAGCTGCTCTACACAGCCAAGGAGGCCGGCGGCAACCCCAAGGTGGGGGGCTGCGGGGGCTTCCAGCGCCTGGACAGGGCAGGGCAGGGGCAGCACCAAGCAGGATGTGCCCACCAGGGCTGTGCGTGGGGCTAAGGGGGAGGGAGGGGAAGATTGTGCAAGTTTGTGTAGGGGGTGGGGGAGGCCTGCTTTTGTGCAAGTGTGTGTGTGTGTGTGTGTGTGTGTGCGCGTGCACGTATACACATTTGTGGATGTGTGCAGGTGCATGCAGCCCCTTTCTGCAGCAAGAAATGAGCCTGAGTGCACACATGTAACATGGGCATGTGTGTAGGTTGGGCGGGGGGTCCTCTGCAGCACATGGGGTCAGAGGGTGGCCACAGGCTCAGGGCAGGTGCTGCTAGAGGACCGTGCTGTGACCACATGCCAAAGCACACACGTGCTGAACATGGGGTGGGAATCCGCATATGTGCAGTGTGCGCCTGCCACGGGGGAGCCACGGTGCCTCCCATGAGCATGTAAGAACACACATGTACCATGTGAGGGTAGGGGACGGTATGTGTGCAATGCGTGCTTGCTATGGGGGAACCAGCAGCCAGGTGCCAGGGGCACATGCCAAAGCAAACGTGCTAAACATGGGGTGGGGCCTGGTGTGCGTGCAACACATGTCTGCCATAGGGAGCCTGCTGCAGGTGCTGTGAGTGCATGTCCAGGTTCTGGGTCCTCACTGCCCTTGTGCCATGGCTGCACTGGTGTAGTTGCCACTGTTGCCAACATGACCTGTCTTTTCAGCAAGCCGCCCACACGCAGGAGGCCCTGGAGGAGGCCGTGCAGATGATGAAGGAAGCCGTGGAGGACCTGACAACCACACTGAATGAGGCTGCCAGTGCCGCCGGTGTAGTGGGTGGCATGGTAGACTCCATCACCCAGGCCATCAACCAGGCAAGCATGCACCACTGGAGCCATCCGCCTCCTGTCTCAGGGTCCAGGGACTGTGGCCCCCGGGGCTGGGGATGAGCTGCCAGGGGCCTCTCACACAGAAAGTTATGGAATTAGAAAAGGTTCAGAGAAGAGCAAGCAAGATGATCAGGGGTCTAGAGGGGTAAGCAAGACGATCAGGGGTCTGGAGCAGGTGCTGTGCTGGGAGCACAAAGAGAGGCTAGGATGCAAGTCTGGAGAGGAGAAAGCTGAGGGAACATGACAGAGGGCTATGAAATCCTAAAGGGTGCGGACAGTGAGCAGGGTCTGTTCTTCACCACGTCCCACAATACCAGATACTTCACCAGGTATGTGATAAAATTATCCGGGCAGGCTAAAAACAAACCAGCAGAAGTGCTTCTTTTACACACACTGTGATTGAACTTGCTGGCACTGGAGGCGATAGAGGCAGGGAGCGCAGTCGCATTGGAGAGGGGCTGGATGGGTCCATAGACCATGTATCTGTGAGCAGCTGTAGAGCAGAGCAGGCAGGTGTGTCCTCTGGCAGCCCCATGCCAGCAGTGACAGGGGAAGGTGTGGCCCCCAGAGTTTAGAAGTTAGAGCACTGCTCTAAAGCACCCACCGCTGTTGGAGGCAGGATCGTTGGTCTGACCCACTCGGCCCTTACATTCCCAAGTGATCAGGTCCGTCCTCCCATGGGGTCACACACGCCTGGGAGCCGCAGCCTCCTGGCTTGGCCAGGGCTTGCAAGGAGACATGGAGAGTCGATGCCCCAGGGTAGGGCCTGCTCAGGGGCAGGCTACGGGGAAACATGGGCAGGGTGTTGTAGGGAGGGGGATAGCAGCCTGCCCCTGACCCAAAGTGGTATGTGGGACCTAAGCTGAGGCTGAGGCTGAGCCCCTCACTCAGGGTTTTCTCCCCGGCAGCTGGACGAGGGGCCCATGGGGGAGCCAGAAGGGACCTTTGTAGACTACCAGACCACCATGGTCAAGACTGCCAAGGCCATCGCTGTGACGGTGCAAGAGATGGTGAGTGGGGCTAATCGGGCCTGCGCTGTGCTGCTTCTGCTGGCGGCCCTCCCCCAGCAGCACCTCTGCCTGCCCAGTCCCCTCTGCGGAGCTGGCTGGCCCATGACCTTTGACCCCTGCCCTCTCTACAGGTCACCAAGTCCACAACCAGCCCCGACGAGCTGGGCACTCTGGCCAACCAGCTCACCAGCGAGTACGGGCAACTGGCACACCAGGCCAAGCCCGCTGCCCTCACTGCTGAGAACGAGGAGGTGAGGAGCCGGGGGTGGTGCAGGGGCTGGCCCCTTGGTGGTGGGGGCACTGGGATGTCTTGCTGGGCCTGGGGGCGACAATTGGGTTTCCCTAGGGGAGACTGAGGGGTCCCGGTGCTGCGCCCACTCTGGGTGACATCCTTGCATTCGCCCTAGATCGGCTTCCACATCAAGAACCGGGTGCAGGAGCTGGGCCATGGATGCGCCGCACTGGTGACCAAGGCTGGAGCCCTGCAGTGCAGCCCCAGCGATGCCTACACCAAGAAGGAGCTGATCGAGTGCGCCCGCAAAGTCTCAGAGAAGGTGCCTGGCAGGGCAGATAGGGCCTTGCTGGACCTGCCGGGGGGCAGAGGGACCAGAGGGGAACAGGGAGGAGAGGGCGGGACCCTTGGCGGGGCGCGGGGCCCCTGCTGCACCCCCAGTCCAACCTGCCCTGTGGCGCTGGGTCTGGCACGGGTGGCAGCCCCGGTGCCCAACTCATGCCACCCTTCCCCACAGGTGTCCCACGTGCTAGCAGCCCTGCAGGCTGGAAACCGTGGCACCCAGGCCTGCATCACTGCTGCCAGCGCCGTCTCGGGCATCATTGCCGACCTCGACACCACCATCATGTTTGCCACTGCCGGCACCCTGAACCGGGAGAACGCCGAGACCTTTGCTGACCACAGGTACCAGAACCAGGTGCCCCGACCCTCCCCCTGCCCCATGGCTGTGGACAGAGACCAGGGATGGGGGCAGGGGACTCCATGTCCTGGATCTAGAGTCCTCTGGTCACATTGCCCTTAGCCCTGGGGCAGCTGAAGGGTGCCAGCCGGGCTGTTTCTGATCCCCCTGCCCCTATTCATATGTGCCGAAGGTGGGTGCTGGCATGTCACACCCTCCCCTATGGGGGTGCAAGCCTCAGGTTGTGCTGTCTGGGTGTGTTCTGACTCTCTGACTGCAGGGTCAGCACACAGGACAGGCACAGCTGTGCAGTCCCTCTAGCTGCACATGCACGTGTCACATGTTGTGTGCTGGTTCCATGTGACCCAGCGTGACACCCTGTGCCCCGCAGGGAAGGCATCCTGAAGACGGCCAAGGCACTGGTGGAGGACACCAAGGTACTGGTGCAGAATGCCACGGCCAGCCAGGAGAAGCTGGCGCAGGCTGCCCAGTCCTCTGTGGCCACCATCACCCGCCTGGCGGAGGTGGTGAAGCTGGGCGCCGCCAGCCTGGGCTCTGAAGACCCCGAGACCCAGGTAGGAGGGGCTGGGGCTAGGTGCCGGGGGAACTCGGGGCCAAGGGGCTTGACCAGGCACTTGGCATGCCAGAAGGCCTGGTGCTGCCTGAGCTCTGGGTGCCCTGGGGTTTCGGGTTGGGAGGCCAAGCCCCCCGGTACATCCAGGACTGGGCGTCGGGGGACTCTGCAGCTGTCCTGGGACACTCGGGGGCAAGTGCCTGGGCACCGGGTTCACAGCAAGGACCTGGCCTCGCTATCTGCCTGCTGGGACCCCCTGCACTTCAGGCAGCCCCTCACCCAGGTTTTGCCCCCACCCAGGTGGTCCTGATCAACGCAGTGAAGGACGTGGCCAAGGCGCTCGGAGACCTGATCAGTGCGACCAAGGCAGCTGCCGGCAAAGCAGGAGATGACCCTGCTGTCTATCAGCTGAAGAACTCGGCCAAGGTCAGGGCAGGAGAGATGTCACTGGGTGGTGAGGGAGGGAGCAGGTTGCCTGGGGCCAGCGAGGAGGGGGAAGCAGGGGCCTGGTGGGTGCTGGGACTGCATGTCCCGTGGGGGTAAGAGGCCTCAGGGGAGAAAGTGACAGGGCTGAAGGTGCAAGGCAGGTGCAGGGGTGTTAAGTTGGGGTGGAGGAGCTAAGGGAGGTTCAGGGGATGCTGCAGGGGCCAAACTGGGGGCTCCTGGCCTCCTGCCCAGCTGAGCTGGCTTCTCCTATTGGCAGGTCATGGTCACCAATGTCACATCCTTGCTGAAGACTGTGAAGGCTGTGGAGGACGAGGCCACAAAGGGGACGCGGGCGCTAGAGGCCACAATCGAGCACATCCGCCAGGAGCTCGCGGTGAGCATTGCCTGGACAAGGCCCCCCCAGCATCCCCTGCCTCTGCCCCTTCCAGTTGCTTTAGCACCCGCTGCCTGGTGCAGGAGCAGGAGCAGGACATGGCACAGCTGCCCGTACCAGAGCTCCTGCCTGTGCTGGGGTGGACATGACCGCGGGGGCGGAGATTCGTGGGACCTGCCCCTCCTTGTCCCCGGCCTCACCCCAGCCTCTCCTCGCAGGTGTTCTCCTCCCACATGCCTCCGGACAAGACTTCAACCCCTGAGGATTTCATCCGGATGACCAAAGGCATCACCTTGGCAACTGCCAAGGCCGTGGCTGCTGGCAACTCGTGCCGGCAGGAGGACGTGATCGCCACGGCAAATCTGAGCCGTCGCGCCATCGCCGATATGCTGCGCGCCTGCAAGGTGGGCTGGGCGGGGGGTCTTGGGCAGGCGTGGGGGGAGCAATGGTGGTGGGGGGGGG
>NW_005843362.1:29996-44258 GCF_000455745.1 Alligator sinensis | reverse complement strand
AGCTGTGGCAGAGACCTGGGAAGACACAGCCTGACTCTCTGCCTGCGGTGTCAGGAAGCCGCCTACCACCCTGAGGTGAGCATGGACGTGCGACAGCGGGCACTGCGCTATGGCAAGGAGTGCACCAACGGCTACCTCGAGCTGCTGGAACACGTGCTGGTGGTGAGTGACCCCCACCCCTGCCTCTCGCGGTGCCCCCAGCCACGGTGCAGCCCAGCCGCGGTTCAGTGGTCACAGCCACGTGCCTGCCACCCAGACTGCAAGAGCCCTGTCCGTCCCCAGCATGAGCCTTGAGCCTTCAGCTCCATTGTGCTGTGAGGCGCAGGGGGGTTGGCAAGGTGTGGTGGCATGTGCCACGCAGGACCTCTCAGAACGTCTTGCTGGGGCAGGGGCAGGGGCAGGGCAGGTACACAGGGCAGCTGGATTGCTGGCTCTGTAGCCCCCCTGCTTTCCCTGGGGCAGGGGCGATGCTGGGGGCTGTGTCAGGGTGATGGTATTGTGCTGCTCAGAGCTCGGACACGAGGCTTGTCTGGGCTGGTTTAGACGGGGCTGATCCTGCCTCAGGCAGGGTTTGGACTGGATGTGACCTCCGGGATCCCTTCCCGCCCCATGGCGTCACGATTCTGAGGTGCGTTGTTAGCCAGCCCTGTGCAGCTCTGCTTGGCCTTTTCTGCTCCCTGCGGGGTGGCAGGGCCATGCCAAGGGCATGAGGGAGGAGATGCCAGTGCCGAAGGGGTCTTGGGTTCGCCGCAAGGCAGGGTCAGCCCAGCAACTGGCTGGTGGAGCTGGACACGCTCTAATTCGGGACGAGGAAAGGTTAATGGCATGAGCGAGTTCAGATGAGCAGAGTGCTTCCAGAAATGGTCTTTAGCCTGATGCACTGCTGCCTGCAGTGCCGGGGCCCACGGCGGTGCCAGGCTGGGGCCCACTGTGTCCTGGCTATCGGCGCACAGGGGAATGACCGACTAGCCTCATATCTAGCTGCCTGCGACTCCCTGGTCTGATAACAGGTTGCCCAGCTCATGCCAACTCGGCAGGGCCGGGGCATAGCAGACTGGGCCGTCACGAGGTGCCTGCATGACCCGGGGGAGCGTGGGCGCCGGTTAGAGTCCCAGGCCCATGGTTCCAGCCGGAGTTCTGCCACCCGCTCCCCGGCGCTCCAGGCACCCAGGATGTCAGCCGCAGGTCAGGCCGTAGGCTGGGCGCTGGAGCACAGTGGCTTGGGCAGGGGGGTCCGTGCTGGAGCAAGCACCTGCCCTTGAGCTCCCTACTCAGCGCTGTAGCAGGGGGACCTGCAAGTGAGACCCTCTGCCCTGCCAGGGCGTGATGGAGTGGAAAGGGCTTGGGCATGACCTGAGCCTGGAAACATGGCTCCTGGAGGGGCACCTTGAGGCTGCGAATCCTGAGAGAAGGCCCCAGCACTGCGGGGATGGTGGAGGGGGTCTCCGTCCCCTGCATTGCCCGTCCAGATGGCACAGGGCTGCACAGTGCAGAGTGAGGGACCAGTGGTCCCCTTGGGCCTCGACGTGCTGGGGCCAGTAGCTCTTAACTGCCGGGGCCCCTCGCAGCCCTTGGCTCCTAGCCCTGCCCTCCCCTCTCTCTTGCCCCTGCCCCTGCCCTCATGCTCCTAGAGCAGCTGTGGCCCAGGGGGCTCCTGCTACCCCCAAGGGGCAGGCCCTGTCCCCGTGTACTTGGCCAGGTCCTGCTGGACCCTTGCCCAGCACCTGTCCTGGCACCCTTCCCACACGCAGCCTCCGGCACTCACCGCTTCCCTCCTTTCTCTTCTCCGTGTCCCCTTGGCTCCATCTTTTCAGCCGGTGAGTAGCACAGTGCTCAGCGTGGTGCTGGGGCTTGGCCAGCACGAACCCTGCTCCTGGTCCGCATGTGTGGTTGTGTGAGTGTGTGTTCACACATGCATACACGGTCTCAGTGATGCAGATTTGAGGCCTGACGTGCCCTGAGTGACTCGGGGATGGGACTGCATGCATGTGCTCTGCGTGTCTCCACATGCCCTGGGGGATGTGAGGCTTGGGTACATGTATGTGTGCATGCACATTGAGCGTGGATGACACAAGGCGAGAGGAGGAGACTGGACAGTCACCTTGCTGGGGTCACCTGACCCCAGCTGTCTTTCCTGCTTAGTGCCGGGGGGCTGGACCTGATGATCTTGCGAGGTCCCTTCCAGCGCCTTATGAATGAATCTATAAAGCCAGGGAAGTGCTCTCTGTGTGTGTGTGTGTGTGTGTGTGTGTGTGTGTGTGTGTGTGTGTGTGTGTGTGTGTGTGTGTGTGTGTGTGCGCGCGCGCGCGCGCGCATGCACACGCTCTGGGCATTGGGTTATTGTTATAGGCAGGGCGTGTTCTTCATGTACCCAGGTATAGAAGGTTACTGTGGTGCTGTGTGCGTGTGTTCACCCACAGTCTTGCTCACATGAGGCTGAGGTGAACTCCGTGTGTACGTGTGTGTGCAATCTGTGTAACATGGTGAGGGCTCTGCTTTGTATATGTGTGTGCAGTCCTGGTAACCAGAGCCTGGTGTGTGAGAGGGCAGTAACATGAGGCAGGGGCGTGCTCTGCGTGTGCTCTGCATGGCGTGGTGTGGCATGGCGTGGCATTCCCGCTGTGGCTTCCCCCCGGCTGTGCCTTCCCCCCATCCCCACCAAGGGCTTCCCTGAGGACCCTCTCTGGGCACAGGATGACGTTGGGTGACCGTGTGCGTTGGCTCCCAGGTGTCAGTGGCTGGGGCTGCCCAGGAGGTGCCACCTGACAGGTTCACAGGGCGGCAGTGCCAGGTGCAGCGTGCGAGGGGCTGTACCAGCACCTGGCGGAGCCAGGCCCTGCCCGTCATGCTCCTTGGCCCCAGCTACTCGACGCTGGTCCCAGGGACTCGGGTGTGGGACTGGCCTCTGCTACAGCAGGTCTCCAGCTCACTCTGGACATTTCCCCGCCACCCCCCAGACCAGTGCCGGATGTGGAAGCTGGAGTCTGGCTGACTCCAAGGCCCAAAGGACTTGGGGAGGGAGGAGGGCGGGTCCCAGGATGGGTGACCCCCGTGGGGAGGGATGGGGTTATGCCATGCCAGGTGTCCTCCTGCCACCCGTGGCCAGCGTTCAGCAAGGACAGCTGTGGCCCTCCCCCCATTGAAAGACAAGCCCACAAAGTGTGGAGGGGCCAGATGCAGGCATGTGGCATTTTCCCTCGGGCTGGGGCTAGCACCCCCGTGCAACACCGGCCCAGGTACTGGTGGGAGCCAAAACTGGAACGGGGGCTGGGCAGGTAGCTCTTTTCCAGCACCCCAATACCAGGGGCCGGGGCGGGTGTGGGGGGGAGGCCAGTGAGGCAGTGTCCCCTATCGGACAAGCTTGGGGGCAGGGTTCCCAGGGTGGGGGCTGACCCCAGATTGGGGTCTGGAGCGGGGCTGCCACAGGCTCCCCCAGCACAGCCTGGTCTGGCTTGCTCACGCCTACCTCCACCCCATCACAGATCCTGCAGAAGCCAAGCCACGAGCTGAAGCAGCAGCTGGCAGGGTACTCCAAGCGCGTGGCTGGCTCCGTCACCGAGCTCATCCAGGCTGCTGAGGCCATGAAAGGTAATGCACCAACCCCAGCCAGCCGTGCCCCCCAGCCGGCTCACCTTGGCCTGCAGCAGGACACCTGGGTCCCATCCTTGGCTCTGGGAGGGGAGTAGGTTCATGTGGGTTGGAGCTAGGATGCCTGGGTGCTCCGCAGCAGTGAGCAATAGTGGAGTTAGATCTTTGTCGTGGTAACTGTGCCACGGCGCTGCATCTCCAGGCACCGAATGGGTCGATCCTGAGGACCCCACCGTCATCGCCGAGAACGAGCTGCTGGGAGCAGCTGCCGCCATCGAGGCCGCGGCCAAGAAACTGGAGCAGCTGAAGCCGAGAGCCAAGCCCAAGGTAAGTGTCGGCACTGGCTTGCTTGGCCCCTTCCTTCCTCTGCACCCACCCTGTTCCCCGTCTGTGTCTGGTGCCCGTGTGCTGCCACTGCCCCCCACCTGCCATGTCTCATGCGTTTCCCTCTGCAGCAGGCGGACGAGAGCCTGAACTTTGAGGAGCAGATCCTGGAGGCCGCCAAGTCCATCGCTGCTGCAACCAGTGCCCTGGTGAAGGCGGCCTCAGCCGCCCAGAGGGAGCTGGTGGCCCAAGGAAAGGTACGAGCTGGGCGGTGCCGGGGGAGAGTGGAGCACGGGGGTTGAGGGTGCTCAGTGCAGCAGACCCCAGCGTGTCCTGGTGGTCCTCCCCTCCAGGGAGAGCTCTGTGGGGAGCACCAGGATAGGCCAGGCCGCCGGCCCCTTGCTGCAGCCCATGTGTGTCCTGCCACGCCACTGCCCAGAGGGGCAGACACAGCAGGACAGGACTGATGTTCTCTTGACTCCCCAGGTTGGCGCCATCCCGGCTAACGCGGTGGACGACGGCCAGTGGTCCCAGGGGCTCATCTCAGCCGTGAGTATCGCAGGCAGCGAATGCTCCCCTGTGGTGGGCAGGGATCCCTGGCTCTGGCCCCACCCTGTGGGGTGGACAGGGGTCTCTGCCCAGGCGTAGTGCCCTCCCTGTCACTGCCTGAACATGGGGTCTTGTACCTGTGGGACCTGTGCAGCCCTGTCCCACTCCCACCACACGCCAGAGGGCTGGGGGCTCCCAGCCGTCCCTGACCAGCTGGTGTCTCCGCCAGGCCCGCATGGTGGCAGCTGCCACCAACAACCTGTGCGAAGCAGCAAACGCAGCGGTGCAGGGCCACGCCAGCGAGGAAAAGCTCATCTCGTCCGCCAAGCAGGTGGCCGCCTCCACTGCCCAGCTCCTGGTGGCCTGCAAGGTCAAGGCTGACCAGGACTCGGAGGCCATGAAGCGGCTGCAGGTGAGTCCCTGCTGCAAGGGGGACCAGGACGAGGTGCCCACCCCCCTGGGAGCAACAGCGGTCGCGTGGGATCGTCTCCCCAGGCACTCCCATCGCATGGGTGCCTGCCACGGGGAGTTGCCCAGGGCACCTAGGCTGTGCGCTGCTAGGGCCCTGCCCTGAGCCAGGTACCAGACATGGGCCTGTGAGGGCAGCCTGGCCCTATCCAGGGGGCATCTGTGGTGCATAGTGCATCTCTGCAGTGCTCACGCCCCCTGCTCCAAGCCCAGGGAACTGCAAGCCACAGCAGCTCCTAACCCTAACCCCTTCCTGTTTGGTGCTTGGTGATTAACGGTGACTGAGCGCGCTGGGAATGAGGGGCTCTGGTGTTCAGTATGTGGGCTAGGGTGCGGGGTATGAAGCCCCAGTCTCCGGCATTCCCTGGGTTAGCTGTGGGGGGGAGCAAAGCTGGGTGCAGGCACGAGGCCCTGGTTAACTGTGTTGTGGCGCGTGCCCTGGGTTGCAGCACACTGGGGGCTCCCTCTGGGGAGCACTGGGCACATGAGCTCCCGTTGCTGTCCTGCTCCCCCCACCCCCTGTTGTTCCGGGTCTGGGGTGGGGGCTGGCTGCTGCCAGGCGCAGAGCTCTGCCTGTGGGTGGGGGTGCTGTGCACGGGGCAGGCCGGGCTCACTGGCCCTGCACTCTTTCCCCTGTCCAGGCTGCCGGCAATGCTGTGAAAAGGGCGTCAGACAACCTGGTGAAGGCCGCCCAGAAGGCTGCCGCCTTCCAGGACCACGACGAGACAGTGGTGGTGAAGGAAAAGATGGTGGGGGGCATCGCGCAGGTGAGGGCGGCTTCGGCTCCAGCAGGCTCTCGCTGCCCTGTGCAGGCGCTTGAGCACAGTGGGGATGGGGTGGGGTAGGGCAGGTGCTGCTGCCCAGGGCAGCTCCATGCTGTGGGACAGCCTTCATGGCCCCTCAAACTTGTGGGGCCACCCAAGGCCGTGGCTTTCACAGCTGCACGGTACCGCATGTTGTTTGCTCCGTGCTGCCACTGCTGCTGCCTCCAAGCCGACAGCTGGTGCATGGGCGTCCAGCTGGGCCCAGCTCACCCCTGTCTCTGGCTGGGCTTCCCCTTGGTGGAGGGTGCAGGGAGATGCTGCCCCACGGCGGGGGGCAACAATAGGGCGCAGTGCCAAGAGAGGGGCTGGCCCCAAGTCCTCCTGGCCCCGTTTTCTGTCTGCTAGTGTCGCCCCCTGTGCTGCAGGGAAGGGCCTGGGGCAGGAAGGGTGACGCACCCCATTGAGCGTGGCCTGTCCCAGGGAGAGACCAGCCGCCCCCAGGGCACGAGCTTGTCTGGGCCGCTATGGGGCATGGAGGCTGGGAGGCACTGGGGGCACAGGAGCAGCGGTGCCAGCAGCCCCCATGGCCGCGCCAGGTCTGCATGGTGCCTTTGCCCAGGCGTGACTGGGCAGACCCATGGGCTGTGCCTGGTTGGGGGGGCAGAGGTCATATCCGGCTGCCCAGGGCTCACAGCGCTGCCCCCACAGATCATCGCGGCACAGGAGGAGATGCTACGGAAGGAGCGGGAGCTGGAGGAGGCGCGGAAGAAGCTGGCCATGATCCGGCAGCAGCAGTACAAGTTCCTGCCCTCGGAGCTGCGGGACGAGGGGCAGCACTGAGAGGCCACGCGAGCAGTGCCGCCCGCTCGTCCCCGCAGAGACTGCTGCCGCCTGCTCCTATTTAACATGGCCCCAGCCTGGCTCGCATGGCGCCACCACATGCTGTGGCCCAGGGCCTGCACCAGCACCACCTTCCCACGCCGGCCAGAGCTGCCCATGCACACGCTTCCCCCTGCCCTGCCCTGCCCTGCGCTGCGCTGCGCTGTGCACGGCGGGACCTAGCTGAGGTGGGAGTGCTGCCAGGCCAGGCTGGGACCCCCAGCCTCTGGTGCCACCGCCTGCCATGCCCTGCCTTGCCCCATCCCAGCCCCCGTCAGGTGCTTCCCTTGTGCCTTGGGCAGCCCCCTCTCAGGACTTGGGGCCCCAGCTGCCAGTGCCTTCCTGGCCCTGGCCCTTTGCCTTTGGGTCTGCAGCACAATGGAGCGTGTGGAGCTGGCAGAAGCTGTCTCCATGCCTCCCTCTTGCACAGACCCACCCTCACCGCTGATGCCTTACTGCCTGCTGCACCTTTTCCCACACTCCTGCGGGCACCGCAGCCGGGGTGCCTCTGCCTGGGCCGGGGGGTCCAGCCCCGGTTCATAGTCCCTCCCCTACCTGCTGTGCCTTGTCCCATGGGGCCACCCAGCCCTCCTGCAGCTTCTCGATCCCAAGTGCCTGTGTTGAGATCGCCAGTATTTTTGTATTGTTGAACTCCAAAGTATTGACCCGTGGCCTCACCCACCCCAGCACGGATCCCGGTGACCAAGTGCCCACGGCACCCTGCCCGGGCCGGGCCCCAGCTGCTCCCCGCACTTGCTGCGGCTTCTCCCCCTTTTTGATACTCTGAGCTTCCATATTGCAGGTTGAGGAACCGGCTGCCTCGCCCCGGGGCCACGTCCCCTTGAACAAAACGCCATCAATAAAGCTGGTTTCCTGCTGCTCCATGCATCCATGTCAGCGCCGCATGTTGCCCAGGCCCGGATAGGACCCTGCCGGGGCACCTCATAGATTTCTAGGGTCAGAAGGGACCTACTGGATCATCGAGTCTGACCCCCTGCTCTGGGCAGGAAAGAGCACTGGGGTCAAGTGACCCCAGCCAGGTGCTTGTCTAGTCTCCTCTTCAGCACCTCCAGGGTAGGGGAAAGCACCACCTCCCTTGGAAGTTTATTCCATATTTTGGCAACCATCACCATAAAGAATTTCTTCCTGCTCTCCAATCTAAATCTACTCTCCTTCAGTTTATGGCCATTGTTTCTAGTAACCCCAAGGGGCACCCTGGTAAAGACAGTGTCCCCTATTCCCTGCTGACCCCCCGCCCCTCCCGCAATGAGTTTGTAGACAACCACAAGATCGCCTCTCAGCCTTCTCTTGCAGAGGCTGAAGAGATTCAGGTCCCTCAGTCTGTCTTCATAGGATCTTACCTGCAGGCCCCTAACCATACAAGTAGCCCTCCTCTGGACCCTTTCCAGATTATCCACATCCATCTTCAAGTGCGGTGCCCCAAACTGGATGCAGTACTCCAGCTGCAGCCTCACCAGTGCTGCATAGAGGGGAAGCATCACCTCCCTAGAGCTGCTTGTGATGCACCTGCTAATGCAAAAAAGAGTGCGGTTAGCCTTACTGGTTACCTCGTCGTGTTGGCAACTCACGTTCATTTTGCATCAACCCAGACTCCAAGATCCCTTTCTGCTGCTGTGCTACATTGACTGGTACCTTGTACCTGCAGATCCCTGACCAAGTCCTCCCCTGTGGCCAGCACCAAGTTGAGTAACACATTTCCCTCAGTGGGACTGTGCACCTCCTGTGTTAGGTTCAGGTCCTGTATGCGAGTAGGAGCCCGCGTGAGCGGTCAGACCTGGCCGGTTACTCCTCCCAACAGATGTCCGGGTCATTTAGGTCACCCACGACAACCAGGCCCTTTGAGCGCGCTGCCTCTGAGAGCTGTCTCGCGAATTCTAGGTCTAACTCGTCCCCCTGGTGTGGGGGTCTGTAGTAGACCCCCACTACTACGCCCCTTTCACCCCTACCCGCTTGTAATCTGACCCACAGGACTTTGATCTGCCCTTCTTCTGTCCCCATCTTTATTACAGAAGATGTATAATGTTCCTTAACGTATAGAGCAATGCCTCCCCCTTTTTCCCCCCAATCTATCTCCCCCCCCCCGCTTTTTCCCCAAATCTACCCTGCCTGTACAACCTGTAGCCCTCAATGCCCACTGCCCAGTCGTGGGTAGGGGCTCACCAGGTTTCTGTTAGCCCAACCAGGTCGAAATCTTTGTCTGAGAGCAGGATTGCAAGTTCCTCCTGCTTACTCCCCATACTCCTAGCATTAGTATAGAGACACATAAGCTCCCCAGTACTTGCCCTTAGTACTCCCCTATCCTGGTGCTTAGTGGGCCCCTTTGTACTTACCTTGCCTCGTGCACAGTGCCTGATCCCTGCTGCCCTCCAGCAGGCCCTGGAGCCCAGCCGCTCTCCAGGCCCCAGCTGGTGCAAAGCCCAGAGCCACGGCGCTGAACCCACCCCCTGCTGCCCCCAGGAAGGGGCTGTGGTCTTGGGGGGGGCGGGGGGGGTGCATCATGGGGGTGTGGAGCCAGGACTGGCCCTGGAGCGGGGCGCAGCCCCTTGCAGGTCAGGGCTCCTGGGGATAAGTGTCGTCTGGCCCCAGCACAGGCCCAGCTTTGCCCAGGGCAGGGGCAGGGGCAGGGGCAGGCTGGTGGGGCTGACTCCCACCCCTGGGCCACCACCTTGGCGTGTCCTGCTTAGGTGCCCCATGACACAGCCTCGGGGTCAGTCGTCCCAGTACAGCGTGGCTGGTTGCGCCTGTGTCCTGCCACCGTGGTCGCCTCCCCCAAGCCCAGCTGCCCCACGGGTTCTCCTCAGGCCCCTCGCTCTCCTCCCGTGGGCCTGACTCCCTGCGCCTCTGCCGGGTCTGGGCGGGCCCTGGGTCTTTCTGGTGCTGATCCTCGGGGGCTGCACGGCACCGCCAGCCCCGGCATGGAGGCTGCATCTCCCCGTCGCTGCCAGTGCTGCAGCCAGCACAGGGCCGCCGGCTACTGGGCTGCTCCCCACGCGCCGGTCCACTCCCGTCTGTGCAGCTCTGGCGTGCAAGGGTGAGCGTGATGTTCTATGAATACCCGGGGCCGGGGACTGCTGGAGCCCCAGGCTGGCGCTGGGACAGCTGGGGATCAACTGACCAGGAATAAACCAGGCTGGGAAGGAGAAGCTGGCTCCTGCCGGGAGGAGCCAGCGCAGAGCCCCTGGCTCCCCGCTCTGCGGGCAGGGCAGGCTTGGTGAGGGCTGGCAAAGGCAGGTGCCCGCGGCCCTGACAGGAGGCAGCAGTACCCAGCCCACAGCAGGGCAGGGACTTGGGCCACCTGGCGGGCTCGGCCATCCCGAGAGGAGCTGAGCCGGGCCCAGCGGCAGAGCCTGGCCATAGTGGGCTGGAGTCCCAGGGCGTGGATCACGGATGGGTCCCAGCAGTCCCAGGCACCAGTGACGTTCCCTGGGCAGCGGGGGTCTGGGGTGCAGCATGTGGGGCACAGCCGTGGGGAGCTGTGCATGAGCGCAGGCTCCCCCCGCGCAGCCCTCAGGGGAGCTGAGCGCAGCCCCAGCCCCAGCCAGACCCTCAGGCTCCTCCTGCCTCCCCCTTACTTCTTGACCCCGGAGCCCTGCCCCAAGCCTCTGCGCTGCCTGCTGTGGTGATGGGCAGTCGGACCCGGCACCGTGGGGCACTGCCCACGGGGCTGTGGGCACCATTTCCATGCTGAGCTGCCATCAAGTGGGAGCCGAACGGAGGATGCGGGCACACTTAGCCAATTTGCAGAGAACACGGCTGTGGGTTGGGTGCAGACCAGCCTGGGGAAACTGGAGAAATGGCCTGAATCAAATCAGGTGAAATACAACAGGGACAAGTGCAAAGTGCTGTGCGTGGGGCAGAAGGGCACGTGCCAGCCGTCTGCAAGTACCTGAAGCACCTTTCCTCCCTCACCGCAGCGCAGGAGATGCAGCAACAGCTCGAGGCTGCAGCCGAGCAGGTTTAGCCTGGACGTCAGGATACTTCACTGTCGCCACAGGGAGGCAGGGGACAGACCGCAGGGAAGGGGGGCTCTCCGTTGCTGGAGGCATCAAAGAGAGGGGGGCAACCACTGGCTGGGTTTGCTCTTGGCGTAGCGATGCCCATGCTCTGCTGTGGGTGTTCCCCAGGCTGCAGGGCAAAGCGGCGGTGTCTGCCTGTCCCAGGCTTTAGGGCTTTGCTGGTTGTTGCATGGGGCTGGGAAGGGATTTTTCCCCCCTCCTGTTGCTGTTGCTGTTGCTGTTGCTGTTGCTGTTGCTATCAGCGGGGTTTTAACCTTAGTAGCATTGGGTGTTGGCTGCAGCCCAGGCTGGGGATGAGGACTGAGCTGGGCCAATGCTCCTGTGGGACCAACCCCGCAGGGGCCTGGCTGGAGGGTCTTGCCCCTGCGCTCAGGCTCAGCCCAATGCTGCGCTGGGGGCAGGAAGGGGTTTCCCCTCTGCTCAGACTGGTCTGCACTGGGGGTTTCCCCTTTCCCTGCAGCGGGGACACACCTGGGGGTCTCAAGTGCCTTTTACCAAATGCCCTGTCCTCAAGCACACAACAGTCAGTGCCTTTGTCCCCTGCTTTCCCGGGGCAGGCGAGGCTGGTGTTTCAGGCACCGGCCCTGCCAGCTGTGTGGGAGGGCTGTTTGCATCAGGGTGTTTGGCACCGGCTGGACAGACGCTGGTCTGGGATGGATCAGGCAGGGCTGGTGCTGCCTGGAGCAGGGGCTGAGATGGATATGACCCCCGAGGGCCTCTGCATGATTCCCGTGCGCTCTCTTTGCCCCCAAAAGTAATGGCTGTCTGGGCTATGTGAGTAGGAACGTTGTGTGCAAGCCAAGGGAGGGGATTCTTCCACCCTCTGCAGCCCTGGCGAGGCCTCCCCTGGGGAAGCCGCTGCATCCAGTTTTGCCATTCGAGCTGCAGACACCACAGCAGGGTGGCTGTGGTGCTGTGGCCATGATGGCCCAGAAGTGTGCAGGCAGCACCTGGAGTCGGTGATTTCTTTTCCAGGCCCAGCAGCGCAGCTGGAGGATGCCGGCCCGGCCCTCAGCACAGAGCACCCTTCTGCCGCAGACAATCTAGAAAGAGTCTGGTGGAGAGCGACGGCTGGGGCCAGGGCCTGCAGGGAAAGTCCAGGACACCTGGGAGGAACTGCTCAGGAGAGGAGACCAAGGGGGCTGGTATCCAGGACCCAACAGGTGGTTCTGTAGGGGATGGAGACAGGCAGTGGGGATTTTTTTTAATTAATTTGTATCCAAGGCCAAATTAGCCAAAACTCATTCCAAATCCAAGAGTCCAGAACCGTAAGTAGCCCTCCTACTGGCAAACATCCTCCACCCGCACCTGGGGCTTCAGATGTTTCCAAATCCTTTGTCAGGCATCCTAGTTGCAGGCCCTAGCCCGGAGGCTTGGGGTTCGGATGCCCCTGAGTTTTGCTTGCCCTCAGCCATACGGCCCTTGGAGCAAGCTAGGGAGGAGATTCCCATTTCCATAAACTGGGCTTAAAGCCGCTACACCTCAGCGGGTACTGAACCACGCCAGAAGAGCAGTTCTCCTGCAGCGCGGTTCAGGAAAACTGCCTTCATGGGCACAGATACACGGTATTTCCCCTGCCAGGTTAAGAAGCCGCTACGCTTGTCCTGAGCCTTCAAGAGGCCAAGACAGGCAACGGGAACGGTCTCACTTGGCAGGGCTGGGATGGGATGGGATGGGATGGGGAGTCTCTGTCCTTGGCTGTTTGGGCTCATGTGGGCCAGGGCAGGGCCACAGCAGCTGTCTTGCAGCCAGCCCCGAAGGTGGTACCGGGGCTGGAGGCCGTCTTGGACAAGGGGGTCTGTGCGCCGGACGTGATCCTGAGGGGGTCACTGGCTCCTCAGCCACGACAGGTGCGAGGCCACAAGCATCAGCAGCACCCAGATGCCAACAGACTCAGGACCTATGGCTTTAGGCGCATCCCAGCAGCCCCCGGCCAGGCACTCGCTGACCCAAGCGGGGCCAATCACTGCAGCCAGCACAGCAAGTGCCCAGGGTCTGCTCAGCCCTGCCCCTGCCCCTGCCCCTGCCCCCGGCCCTGCCTTCGAGGAGGAGCACTGTATTTGCGGCTCCAGGGTCTGGAGCAGGGCTGATGCTGTGGCCCAGGGCCCTGGCACAGCTTGGCCGTGCTGGGCCCGAGGCCCATTGTGCTTTCGGCCTGGTCCCAGAGACACCTGGGGAGGGGCTGCCTACTGGTCCCAGCTCTGGGGCACATGGGCTCTCCAGGGGGCTGCCCCCCACCACTTCTCTGTCTCGCCTGCCAGGTGGCTGGAGCCCTTGCGTGCGCTGCCTGGCTTATAGGGGCTGTTTGTGTGGGTGGGGGGCCACATGGCTCTGCCGGTGCTTATATAGCATGGAAAGTATGCCGGGCATGCTCTGCTCCAGCCGCCTGCACCGCCAGCCACATGGCCCCGATCCTGGCAGGTGCTGCCTTGGTGGGGGATGGGACATTACTCTGGAACATGAAAACTGAAAGGCTCATACACTATTTCATTGTTCAAGCAAGAATTACTTGCTCTGTAGAGATCTGCCTGAAGAGTGTCTCTCAGTACATGAGGAATCAAAACTCATGGCTGAGGTGATATCTTTTATTAGACCAACTAGATATTTGCAAAAACAAAAATCTTTATTATTTCCTTATTTAAATATATTTTTTTGCAACTATCTAGTTGGCCTAATAAAAGATATCACCTCTGCCATGAGTTTTGATTCCTTTTGCCTCCAGACCAATACAGCTCCAACCTGGATACCGCTCCATGCCTGCTGAGCAGGGACGGTTTTGCACGTAAGAAGTTCTACGTACAACAGGCCATTGCTGCAAAGAGGCAGCTCCTGCCTCAGTCACAGAGAAACAGGAAGGGGCAGCAAGGCTGTGGGGGAGCTGCCTGGCAGAGCACCCACCCACCTGCTCTCCCCGGCTCCCGGATCGGTTCAGCCCCAGGGCCCAGGCGCTGCAGTTGGAGCTGGGCCTGGGAGAGGAGCTGCCTGGAAGCTCCAGCTGGTGCCAGAAGAGGTGAGCGCTAGCCCACGCTATACATAGACCTCTTTCAGTTAGTCTATACAGTGAAAACCAACCTGCCTTCCAGCAGACAGATGTTCCAGCTGACAGATGTTCTAGCCAGAGCTCCCAGCCTGCCGGCTGCAGAGCTGCTTCAGGGCTCGCCCTTCTGGCTGTTGCACTGGTCGTGCCCTGGAGCCAAGACACTGGATGCTGGTGACACGGGGTGCTGATGATGGGGCTGGGCCTGGAGCTGTGAGGCCGAGCCCAGCCCCAGGTGCCCGGGGAGCTGGCAGGGACTCTCCTGAAGCCAGAAACCCCGTGCACTGAGTGACTGCAGGGGGTGCTGGAGCCCAGGGTCGCGGAGCAGAGGCCCCCATGCCGCTGGTGGTGTCCCGTGGCTTGCCCCAGCAGGGCCCAGTCGCCGGCAGCTCCGTGCTGGCCAGTGCTGGGGAACCCAGCCCCGCTCTCGCAGAGCCGTGGGCTCCGGCACGGGGGCTGTACCCATGCCCTGGACCTGGGCATGCTGCCAGCAGGGCCGTGGGGATGAGAGGAGCCTGGCCCAGCCCCGCCAGCCCCATGGGGCTACAGAGCTAGGACTGGGTCCAGGGTGTGTGGAGGCGCGGGGGGGGCCGCGGCTCCCCAGCCCTCCTGCCTC